>NW_021637950.1:0-105216 GCF_004799145.2 Neltuma alba | reverse complement strand
AACAAATGGTTGTAGGAAACTTGAACTTCCACAAAAAATCTCTAGAAAATCATATTCTTATTAACGTGCAATGGATCGTGCCGCCTCGGACAATTTAATCACTCGGGGACCAATTGTCATGCTAAATAGCATTATACAGTATGTGGGAGATTTAGGTGCTTCACAGGGCAGCTTCTTCCATTTAATTTATGTCTGAAACTTCTTCGCATGTGGCCTCTCATCTACGAGGAAAGAAGGACAATATTTTATTTGTATTCAACAACCAGTAATTACGTCGAAGAATCCCATGAATACGCTTCTCCAGTACTATTATTCCATGCAGACTCTGTTTGAAGTTTGAACTTGGACCCCCCACAGTCACGCTACTTACAACGAGACTGCTATAAATAGTTTGATAATCACGACATCGCTTCCCAGGTTATTATTTCATTCTCCATTAATCACCACATTGATGGCTCCGATGGAACATGCACGCGCTAATAAGCTTCTTGAGCAATCTAAGGTTGGTCCAGCAATATCCCCAGATAGAACCACTCTTCCTCTCACATTCCTGGATATCTCTCTTGCAGGTCCTATCTACGTCAGACGTCAATTCTTCTACCAATTTCCTTACCCTGCTCACCATTTCATCCGCACTACGCTTCCCTCTCTCAAACACTCTCTCTCCGTCGCACTCCAGAATTTCTTCCCTCTCGCCGGAAACCTCCTCTGTCCGCCGCCCCCTCACAAGCCTTATATCCGCTGCACCAGTGACGACTCCGTCAGCTTAACCGTAGTCGAGTCCGCTTCTGATGATTTCAATCACTATTCAGCTAACTACCCAAAGAATCTGGAAGACTTGGAATGTTTGGTTCCCAAGTTATCATGGAGTACAGTGGATGAAGACATCAATGGAGCTGACTCCACATTCGTGTTCCCAATCGTAGCCTTGCAAGTCACAGTTTTTCCTAATGTTGGCTTTTGTATCGCCATCACGTATTGCCACGTGATGGATGACAATTGTTGCAGCCACTTCATGAAAACGTGGGCTTCCATTTGTAGATCCGACGGCAGAGATATGACTTTTCTGGACAAGTCAACGCCGTCGTATGACAGGGAAGTGATCAAAGACCCAAGGGGCCTTGAAACTGTTTTCTTGAGGGACTATTTTAAGGAAAGGTCGGTGTGGAAGGAAAGTCTCGTGGGTAAAACTTCCAAGCATGTCGTCAATAATGATGATGACCTTTTCAAGGCAACGATAGTGTTCTGCAGAGAAGACATCGAAGTACTGAGAAAGGTGGCGATATATCAGTGGAAGAAAAACGGCGAATCGAACGCACCAAAGTATCTGTCGAAATTTGCGGTGACATGCGGTTTTGTGTGGGCAAGCTTGGTTAAGACGAGATATGGGGATGAGAATGAGGAAGAGAAAGATGAGTACTTTCGATTTGCAGCAGATTGCAGAAACCGACTCGAGGATCCGTTACAGGAGAACTACTTTGGAAACTGCATAACGCGATGCTATGCATCGCTGAAGAGAAAAGAGCTGAAAGGAGAAGAAGGGTTTTTGAAGGCTGTGAAGGCGATTGTTGGGGCAATAGAAGATATGAAGAAAGAACCTTTCAAAGATGCAGAAAAGTGGAAGGAGAACTTTAAGAAAATGTTCGTGTTAGGAAGTACGGTGCTTGTTACAGGGTCCCCGAAATTCACCGTTTATGAGACTGACTTTGGATTTGGGAGACCTAAAAAGGTTGAAATGGTACATTCCTTTAAGTGCATGTCTCTCGCCGAGAGTGGATCTGAAGAAGGTGGCGGCCTTGAGGTTTGGCTTGGTATTCAGAAAGCATGAACATGAAGATTTCATGTGTGTCGTCGAACGAGGACTGCAAACTTTCAAAGCATAGTTCGGTATCGTCATGTCATTACTGAAGATTAATTTCGTTTGTATTCGTGATGAAGTTTGATGCGTAGTTTCTCTCCGTGTTAATAATATATTTATGTGGTATACTTATTCAGATACTACGTGATGGTTGCATTGTCTTTTCTTTTTCTTTTTTTAAACACTGGTAATCACCTATAAGAAACAATCAAATTGAGACACTTTGCACTAAACATGGGTATCTCTTCCAAAAACTACGGTAATGGAAAACACCACAGTGCCACTTTACCCTGCACACCTGATGAAGTTCCGCCTATGTCACAATATCGCTGCATTCCAAAACATCAGCTACTTTCATCTGAGCTTCCAAGCCCCACATAAGGTCTATAAGGCTTCAGATGACCAAAGTTCTCAAAAATCATGATTTAAGCGAAACTAAGAGCTTCTGGTTTGAAACCTACCATGGCCCTCGCCATGTTAGATTGTCCACGTCTATAAATGCAGCAATTTTGATCCTAATTTTCACTATAGCAATGTCAGGACTCAGGAGTTGAAGAAAAATGCAAAACATGTAAAAAAAAGTTTTAGCTCTATGTTTTAGATTTTCAGCTTGTTTTAAATCATCTTGTGAGGATATCATATGGGAAAGTTAACTGTACTCAAAAGACCAAAAATGTGTTAGAGATGTCTGGCAAGCACGATTTGTTATCTTTCTATATTGCGGTACCATTCTATGATGAGTTATTCTCTTGCTTGCTTAAGTTCCCTACATAAATAATTAACTCAATGTCAAATTCATACACCAAAAGCACCTATTTTAACCTCCAAACTAATCAAATCTTCTCCCAACAACCAACTAATGATCAACTTTTAATTTCAACTCAATTTAATCTCTTAATTTAATTCAATAATTACATGCAATTTAACTCCCGAATAATTATAAAATTATACCAAATGCTAATCAAGGTATTGATTAATCAGTATTGTATGCGATTTATTTTTCTGAATTAGATTATATAGTTACCATGCATTTGATTTCTCAAATTTTATCGTATGGGAAGGTTATTACACTCAAAATACTGATCCCCACTTGCTCTACTACTGCCGTTCTGGCGAATTTGTGTGGGTTTGAGACTGTGCGTGAGTTCATTGCGGGTTATTTCTCTGTCCGTCGAGAATTGAGGTGCAGGCTATGGAGGATAACGGAAGGAATGTGGCCTTCAAGAGAACGATTAGGAAGGTAAAGCCAAAGCCTACTCACTGGCGTGGTGGGTAAGCTGGCATCTGGTGGCCTCGAAGACAGGTTAATCCAATTTCATTTCCCATTGTCAAAAGTATGCATTGTATATATTTATGTTAAATTTAACTATTAAAAGGGATTAGAAAGAATCTAAAAGAAGTGAAAGTCCCAGGCCTTTCTAGAGCTGGGCCTGGGACAGACGGAGGACAAGGTTGAAATAAACAAGACAAGGGTCAGCCGAAGGAATTCTGAGGTGTGAACTTGGGCCTGTGGGTGAGGTCGAGCGTGGGGAAGTTATTGGCCCAATAATATCTGATGTCCAGAGAGGCTATGATCCCAGAGGCACAGCAAACAGCCTCAACATCAACCAGGATTGAGTTTTGCAGAAGGACCTAGTTCTTCACGTGAAGAACAAGAGTTCAAATCCTTATAAAAGAAGTGTTTAACATTTAGTGCTTAGGGAGTATTTGGAAACTAGGAGAAATGCTTTTTAAAATTACTTTTTTGTAAATCGAGATAAATTTCTCTACGTATTTACTTTATATATATACACCGTAAAATCACTTTTGAAATCATGGTTTAGTCTACATCCAAACACTCTCTTAGTAGTGTGTCTGCTTCCATTAGGAGAATACTTGTGTATTAAAAAAAAAAAAGCCTCAATCAAGAGTGCAAGAAGGCTTCATTCAAAGAATCATAGATCTAATCCCGACAATTAGATCAGCTAGCTGGGGTTGTTTTAATTTAACTGTGAGTCTCGAATTTGAGGTTTGGGAATGCAACATATTAGAGACAAGGGTGTCAACATTAATGGTTCCTATCATACCTCGATTCGAATTAATTTGAACCCATTATTATACCTGAAAGATGGTCTAGCTCAAGATAGCGGGTGCCAATGCAAAAAAAAAAGAAAAAAAGAAAAAAAGAGCCATATATCTATAAAATACCATACTGTTTATAAATTATCAAATAATGCAGGGTTTTTTTCCCCCAAATAATTGACTGTTTGGAAAATCACAAAAAAGAAATCATGTATTGAGATTTGTCCTACCCAATCCACCACATCCGAGCAGACTTGCCAGCCAAACCAACCAGCACTAATATGATTTCCGTGCTTCCTGGAAGTTTCGTAAGGCCTCGTAGAACCAGTCTTACAATATCTAATACATAAAATACTTGACTGTTTTTCCCCCTTTAATCACCCCACCCCTGAACATTAACTCCTGCTTATGGTCAAAAAAAATATATTAACTCCTACTACCCAATTCCACTCCATTAGGAAGTTTCATGTGTTTTATTATTTATAGTCTTCTTTTTTTGGCCATTTTCAAAACATCATCATGTCGATTATTGAAAAA
The DNA here is from genome assembly GCF_004799145.2 of Neltuma alba. Taxonomy (NCBI): domain Eukaryota; kingdom Viridiplantae; phylum Streptophyta; class Magnoliopsida; order Fabales; family Fabaceae; genus Neltuma; species Neltuma alba. The sequence continues at coordinate 100,760 of NW_021637950.1, read as the reverse complement.
ATATCATTTAAGGAGTGCTATGAAACTGTCAAAAGTCTGGACCCTGTGGTTAGTCTTCCACAATTATTGTTTCGTTGACTTGACACACCTATACAAGACAATTAAATCTGTACAGATAACAGCAAAGACCAATTCAAAAAGTGGCACATAGATTCGATATTAATCCAATTTCACACCAAGAGAAAACGACATTACATTAATCCGTTTCATATATAGAAACTCTCCACGTAATTAGAGATAAAAGAACCATCAAAATTCCTTGTCTTCTCTTCCCGGAGATCCTGAATCCGATAATAAAACAACGACTACAGGAAGAATGAAAGAGCTTTCGCGAAACATGTCGAGAAGATGATGATCTTACTGGGCAATTCTCCACTTCTCCTAAATACCTATTTTTGTTCTTTCTCACTTCACTGCAGTCAAAATTTGTTTAGAGTATCGAAATCGATGCAAAATTTACAGTCAACCTTAATAATTATTTACTTAACAATGTTAGTAGTATTTACTTTACATATAAGAAGAACAGTGAAACACTATCGGAGTCTATTAAAACGTGAGAACCAAACCTTATTTAGCTATTCCAAATTTCTTTTCTTTTTGTAATATTCTCCCTCGTATATGTTAATATGTGTATTCTCAATATAAGGTAAAAATGTCCGTGGAAAATAGTTTTTGTTCCCTGTTTGAATCCCTCTCCTCCCTTCAATTGAACCAAACACGGCCAAAGATACGTAGGTCCCACTTGATCTCGATGGAATATACTACCTACCCCCTAGCCCACTCACTAGGCCGGGGGGTCCAGCTTTGTACCTGCCCCTGCCCCCCCCCCCCAATGCTCTCGTTTCCTTCCAGCTTCCAGGATTATCGATGTCGACGTGTCTTTATCCGCCACTTGAAATCCATTGCACCTGCACAGATATATTAATATCAGGAGAATTAGAGTGAAGGGGATAATATTTAAAGAAAAGGACCATAAAAATTTAAATTATTTAAAAGGACCATAAATTTAAAAATACCATACTGTTAAAATTATTTAAAAGGACCAAATATATAAATATAAATTTAAAAATACCATACTGTTAAAATTATTTAAAAGGACCAAATATATAAATATAAATTTAAAAATACCATACTGTTCCTCTTCAAGCCTCCTACATTTTTTCCTATATTTTCTCATATATTTTATTTTTAAAACTAATGCGAATTGATAAATTTTGCTAAATTAAACATGGTTTCTCTCAAATTTACAACTTGCATAAAAATTAATTAAAAAATACTCAAATATTGTTCAATCATTTAAAAATTGACGTTTTATTTTCTTTATCAAAAGTTAAAAATTTTTTTATAAAACCATCACATACTTTCATTGAAAATAAAAGTTATATATTTTATTAAAATTTATATTATTACATAATTTATTACATAAATAATTTTAAAAAATTTAAAGAAAATGATTTCATTAAATTTCTTAACATTACATGAATTTTTATATTAAAATCTGATATAAATTTCTTATAAAACAAAAATAACAAGTAATAAAAAATTTCTTTGGATTTTTTAAAACAATGTATATAATAAATTATATAATAATCAAAATTTTAATAAAATTATATAATTTTTATTTTCTCTTAAATTCCGTGACAATTTTAAAAAGAAAATTTTAATTTTTTATAAGGAAAATAAAAGTTTAATTTTTACATAAATAAAAAATGTTTGCATTTTTTTTAAATTGATTTTAGCCAGGTTGAAAACTTTGAGAGAAATTAGGTTTAATTTAGTGAAATTTGTTGATTCACGTTAATTTTAAAATAAAATGTAAGAGGGAATAGAGGAGAAAATGTAGGAGGTTTGGATAGGGACAATATGATATTTTTAAATTTATATTTGAATATTTGGCCTTTTAAATAATTTTAATTTTTATGGTCCTCTCTCACAAATATCACTCCCTGTTGGTCCTTCTCTCTAATTCTCCCATTAATATATTCCCCCTTATCTTAGATGTAAAATAATAATACTATCAATAAATATTTTATGTCGGCAATAGATTGGAGAAAAGAAAAGAAGATCTGATCTATCGAATGCATTTTTTAAGATAAATAACTAATTGAAAATAAAAAAATAAAAACGAAATAGAATGTGAAATTCTTAAATTAACATCACAAGCATAATTAATTAGAACAACCAAAATTTGAAATAAAAATTTACCTTTTTATTAATCTAGAGAAAATCAATGTATGGTACAATACTATAATTCAATACAAAAAATTTAATTACTAAAATGTATCATGTCAAGCAGTGATAATTTTTCCTTTTATCTGCCCAGATTCTGCACTCCGCCTATATCCTGTGTGCAGTGTGCATCGACTATTTTAATTTTATCCATGCTTTCCTTCATTTATAATCACATTTTTTTCTCATTTGATAATGACTGTACGACCTCTTTGTCATCATTTACTTAGGGGGTGTTTGGGAAACTCAAAACCATAGTTTCAGAAGTACTTTTCCGTAAAACGAGGTAATCTTCTCCACATATTTACTTCGTAATCCGTAAAAACACTTCTGAAACCATGGTTTGGTTTCTATCCAAACACTCCCTTAAAAAGAGTCTCACAAATCCCTTATCTCCCTGACAAATCATATTTGATGTGCACACAAACTTATGCATTCATCACATTTTTCATTTTCTGACCAAATGTTTTTCATGTCGCGATAAGTTTTAAATAACTAATTCGTGAATAAGTTAAAATTAATTACAAATAATAAAAATGTTAAAAATATTTTTTTATTTTAAAATATGTTCTTATAATATATAAAAAAATAAAAAAGAATGCATGATATGAGGTATTATAGCAAAAGTGAGAGAATAAATAATTAAATATAAAATTGAAAATATATATTAAATATTAAAACAAATTTAAGCTGAAACTTATAAAATAAATTATATATCTTTTTAAATTCAAAACTTATAAATAGGGCCAAATGGAAGATTGACAAAAGAGGCATAAAGCATATACCCCTGATTTAGTTTGCTTGAGGGCAAGCAATATGAGTCCAATTAATAATCATTCAAATTTCAAAGTTTTTCAAAGAAAGTTGTTAGTAGTTAATTACAAAATCAAACCAAGGATAACAAATTAATTAGCATTCAACAACTAGTAATTAAAATATTGGAGGGCCCCTCGGAAGCGTGGCTTATCATGTCATTTACTTGGACTCCCGTCAGCCACGCTTATTACAGAAGGCCGGCACTTGCACTTCGAAACCAACTTAGGTGTTCATTGTTTTGATGAGCAGTTTAAATTTATTAAATCTGGATAATCTATATTTCATTTGGATAATTTAGATTTAATTTATTTCTTATTTTTATTTATTCAAGGTAATTATTTTAATAGGTATAAAATCTAAAATATTTTTTATTTAAAAATAATTAATTAAATATTTTAAATCTAAACTGTTCAAATCAAATATAGACGGTTTAAATCTGATGAGTTTATGATGCTCATCAAAATGACGAGTACTGAAACTGATTTCTTTACACATCACATCACAGCACTGCTCTCTCTCTATATATATACACCACTGCGATGCTTCCTAATTTAAAGCCAATATTTCATTATTCTTTAATGATCAGATTGATCACTCCAATGGAACAAGCACGCCCTTATAAGTTTCTTGAGCAGTCTAAGGTTGGTCCTGCAATATCCCCAGGCAGAACCACTCTTCCCCTCACATTCCTAGATATCTCTCTTGCGGGTCCTATCTATGTCAGACGTCAATTCTTTTACCACTTTCCTTACCCTCCTCACTATTTCATCCGCACTACCCTTCCCTCTCTCAAACACTCTCTCTCCGTCGCACTCCAGCATTTCTTCCCTCTCGCCGGAAACCTCCTCTGTCCGCCGCCCCCTCAAAAGCCTTTTATCCGCTGCTCCCGTGACGATTCCATCACCTTAACTGTGGTCGAGTCCGCTTCTGATAATTTCAATCATTATTCAGCAAACTGCCCAAGGAATCTCAGAGAATTAGATAGCTTGGTTCCCGAGCTATCGTGGAGTACAGTGGATGGAAACGTCGATGGCACTGACGACCCCACGTTCGTCTTCCCAATCGTAGCCTTGCAAGTCACGGTTTTTCCTAACGCTGGCCTTTGTATCGCCATCACGTATTGCCACGTGATGGATGCTAATTGTTGCAGTCATTTCATGAAAACGTGGGCTTCTATACGTAGATTCGATGGTGGAGATATGACTTTTCTGGATAAGTCACCGCCGTCGTATGACAGGGAAGTGATCAAAGACCCGAGCGGCCTTGAAGCTGTTTTCTTGAGGGACTATTTCACGGAGAGGTCAACGTGGAAAGACAGTCTCGTGGGTAAAACTTCTAAGAGTATGCTTAGTGATGATGATGGCCTAAGTTACAAGGCTACGATTGTATTTGGCAGAAAAGACATCGAAGTACTGAGAAAGTGGGCAATGGATCAGTGGGGAAAAAATGACGGATCCCACGCACCGAGAAATCTATCAAAGTTTGTGGTGACATGCGGCTTTGTGTGGACATGTTATGTTAAGACGAGATATAGAGATGACGATGAAGAAGAGAAAGATGAGCACTTTCGTTTTGCAGCAGATTGCAGAAACCGCCTCGAGTATCCAGTGGAAAATAACTACTTCGGAAACTGCATAACGCGATGTAATGCAACGCTGAAGAGAAAAGAGCTGAAAGGAGAAGAAGGGTTTTTGAAGGCTGTGAAGGTGATTGAAAGGGCAATAGAAGACATGAAGAAAGAACCTTTCAAAGATGCAGAAAAGTGGAATGAGAAGTTCCAGAAAACGTTCGTGTTAGGAAGTACGGTGTTAGTGACGGGGTCGCCGAAATTCACCGTTTATGAGACTGACTTTGGATTTGGGAGACCTAAGAAGGTTGAAATGGTACATACCTTCAAGTGCATGTCTCTTGCTGAGAGTGGATCTGAAGAGGGTGGGCTTGAGGTTGGCTTGGTGTTTAGGACAGATGGATATGAACATTTTATGTCTGTCGTTGAACAGGGACTCCAAACTTTTAAACCCTAGTTCAGTTGTCCCCTAATTTAAGATTTCCTAGGTATTAATAAGGCGGATGCTTATAAATTTCCGTTTGAATTAATGGATTAATATATCTCCAGTATAGTTCCAGGTGGTACATGTTTTGGTCGCATAATATTTAGGGTGTGTTTGGATGAAACCAAACCATGGTTTGGAGAATAGCTTCTGGAGAATAGATTCTGAAAAAAATAGATTTTGAAAGAATAGATTTTGTGGAAAAGTGATTTGAGAAGTGTGAGTGTTTGGATAGTTGTTATTAGAAGTACTTTTTATATATACAAATTGGCATAAATTAATATGATAATTATAGAAAAAATATATTTTATGATATATTTTAATTTGAAGGAATAAAATTGTTAATAATATATTTTTTATTAACATATATTAATAATATATAAGATAATATAATTAATAAATAACTAATATGTATATATATATATTTATAAGATATAAGATTAAATATATTTATAAAAAATATGTTTATAAAAAAAACAACAAGATACATATCCTATAGGCTCTCACACTTTCTTCTTTTTCCTCCAAAAGTAAAAAATTTCTGCTTTTCTCAAAACCATGGTTTTGGAGTCAAAACCATAGTTTTGAACCCAAACCATGGTTTTGATTTTTTTAAGGGTGTTTGGTTAACATTTTTCTCAAACCATGGTTTGGGTTCCAAAACCATGATTTGGGGTGCTTGCCAAACACATCCTTAGTTGAGAATTAAGACAACAGAAGTCAGGCCCAAGAAAAAGAGGGAAGGGGGAAAGTTCGTTTTTTTCCCCGGCCACGAGAAGGGGGAAAATTGACAACAGCAAGAGGAAGAGATGATAATAATAACATAGCACATCGGATAAGATATTATTATATTGAAATGTGGGAATGCTTTTTCGTTGTTTGTTGTTACAGTGCGGAGAACATGGGCCGTCCGCCCTACAAGGCTGGTGTTATAAGGCCGTGGGTTTAAGTGGGCAGGCTACATAGGGTCGGAATTTAAGAAACATCCCATTTTGTCAAGCTTGGCTCTAAGCTGAGGGGGTCAAGACAAACCCACAGGCTTTTGGCCCATTTAAGAAAAAGTGTGAGCTTTATATTTCTCATACGTTTTATAAAAAAAAAAAAAGCAATAAAATTATTAATAAAATGCATGTATATAAATAAAATTAAGTGATAAGCAGAAAATATCATTATATTATTTAAATATTCAACAGCATCTAAAAACATTTATTAACAAGATAACAACATTTAAAAGTTTCGATCAAGAGTACAAATACAAATACTATCATTAATTTTTTGAAACCCCATCATCACTATTATCATTATGAGTATGCTCTTCTTTAGTGGCAAAAATATCAAGTTTTTTTCATAGAAATTTTACTTTTAAATTTTGCATTCTAACTATTAGTTAAACAAATTGTTGTCCAAAACCAAATAAATCAAACCAGTTTATAAACTTTAATTTCAAAATTATAATAATAACTAAATATTTTAAATATCATTAATAATTAAAAATTAATAATATTATAATCATATAAAAATTTTAAAAAATAAAAAAAATTATAAAGGGGCCTAAAATGGGCCAGCCCTTGGCCTTATAGGACCTGTCTTTTTAAACATGTTTTTCATTTGAAGAAAAAGAAATTTTAAGCCTGGCTTTTATAATTTTCAAACCTAAATAGGCCAAGCTGATAAGTTCGGTCTATTTTTTCGACTCTACTTATTGATGAGTTATAGGGTGGTGTTGTGTTTCACCTGCGCCATTTTGTAATCAAAAAGCATTTGCAATGAAACCGGAGGAGGAGTGGTAAATATTTATATGGATTTAGGCCCTCAATTTTTGCCCAATTCATTTGGGCTTGATGGAAGCTTATGGCTTCTAAATGAGTTCAAGTTGTATTTTTGTTGAGACAATTTAGTTCTAGATTGTCAATTTTATTTTTGGATTGAATTGATATTTGGATCTTATTTGTGCCAAGATACTTGTTGGAATATATGTTTGGAACCTTTGCATTGTTAATTGAATTTATAATTGAGTTTTCATTATGAGTTTAATTATCAATGTGGTTGGAATTGCAAAATTTGGGTTCTTTCACCTCTTAATTATTTAATTAAGTCGGTTGATTATCTAATTGTTTAATTGGATAATTTCAAACATAATTTCCAGAATTAATTGGGTTATTTTTCATTGGTTTTAATAAGTTTAATTAACCAACCTTATACTGTTATGAGTTCTCTAATAGTTTAAGGGCTTTTGAAATTGAGGGTTCCCTTTGTTTCAAGTAGGTAATTAAGTTTATTAATTCCACTCTCTTATCACTTCCCTTTGGTCTAATTAACTGATTAAGGTTATGAAGGTCAAATTCATGCGAATCCTGAGTTGTCCCCTCTACCGTACCTGAAGAGAAATCTCTGAATTTTTACTTGTTAATTTTCTTTGCTTTCTAATTAATTCTCTTTATTCATTATTTTTATTTTCCTTCAAATACCCCCCAAAAATTGCATTGCATTCATTTAGTTTGATTTAATTTTTATATAGATTTTAGGACATTTGCATCTTGCATTTAGATTTAGAATTTGCATTTTAGTTTAGGTCCAATTTCTTTATTTTTTTTTATCACCTGAATTTTCACCTAAAGAAACCCATAAATTGCTCCTTGGAAGTAATGACCTAGGTCGATCCTAAACTACAAATCAATTAGGACCTAGTTTAATTGAGTGCTTTAACGACAGAGGTATCATCAAACATCTAAAACATCTATTAACAAGACAACAACATTCAAAAATTCGATCAAGAGTACAAATACAAACACTATATTACTTTTTTGAAATCTCATCATCACTATTATCATTACGAGTATGTTCTTCTTTAGTGGTAAAAATATCAAGTTTTTTCATAGAAATTTCACTTTTAAATTTTGCATTTTAACTATTAGTTAAACAAACTATTGTCCAAAACCAAATAAATCAAACCATTTTATAAACTTTAATTTCAAAATTATATAATAATTAAATTTTTAAAATATCATTAACAATTAAAAAAATTAATAATATTAGAATCATTTAAAAAAATAAAAAAAAATATAAATGGGCCGACCCTCGGCCTTATAGGACTTGTCCTTTTAAACATGTTTTTTATTTGAAGGAAAATTTTTTAAGCCTAGCCTTTATAATTTTCATGTCTAAATAGGTCAATCTGATAGGCTTGGTCTATTTTTTCGGCTCTACTTATTGATGAGTTATAGGGTGGTGTTGTATTTCACCTGCGCCATTTTGTAATCAAAAGCATTTGCAATGAAACTGAAGCAAAGAGGAGGAGTGGTAAACATTTATATGGATTTAGGCCCTCAATTTTTGCCCAATTCATTTGGGCTTGATGGAAGCTTATGGCTTCTCAAGGTGAAGGTCCTCCCCCCCCCCCCCCAAAAAAAAATCCGACATGTGGGTAAGCATGGTCCGACTCTCTTTCCCTCTATCGTCACCATCATTGCTCACCTTAAATCTTAATGGCAGTGGCCCGACTGGAAAAACAGAAGCAGATAAACATATTCTAAAATCTAAATACTATTATGATTGTTGTGACTATTATCCCTTTTATTAATTTTTTTTATATATATACAAAAATATGAAAGATATTTTTTGTTTGTTTGTCTCATTTCTATATTATTCATACGTCGCACCAAATCGCCCCAAACCTTTGATAAAACAAGGAGTAATTTCTCCAAATAATGTTACCCATCTTGAAGAAGATATATCGTTTCTCAAATAACAATGAAAATTCTAAATAAATAAATTGTAAAACGAAACCTTTATTGATTTTTATAAATTTAAATAATAACTGAGAAATCAAGGCTGAACTATGGAATCGGATAAATCATTGGGCATTTGATATATCATTATGGCTTAATCAAAGTCTTGACATGTTTAAGGACGAATTTGATTTTTAAAACCTTCATTTGCACCTTTTTTTTGGGGGGGGGGGGACCGAACCTTCATTTTGCACATTTGGCGGGGAGCAAAAAGGTTGAGTATTGCACATTGCATGAGTTGTCGGAAGCGGAGTTGTAGTGGACGTAACACACGGAACATCTACGAAGGCGCAGGCAAGCGGAGTATATCATCTACGGTTAGTTTAGCCAAGCAGGGCGTACACCCTCAACGCGCCATAAGAATGCAACCAGGTGTCGTAGCGGACCACGTCATTCGTACATTGCAACTCAACCACCGCCGAAAGGCTGTTTGTCGTTTACTAAGAAACGAAGAATTCAGTTGGTAACAAAACTTCTGCAGTGAGATTACATGCATTGTACTGGCCGTCAATGATTATATCAGCTGCATTCATGAATTATTGAATATATGCGTTTTACATTACGACACACGCACCCCCCCGCCCCAAAAAATTACGTCCGTTAAGGCTAATAACTGATTTATAATTCTAATTGATTCATGAAAATGGGATATTCAAAGTTGGTTGGAGTGTTGGACACCATACATAACAAGATTATATTTGTTTAATTGACAAACATGTATACTCTCGTCAACTTTCATAATTTAGAGATGTCTCATACGCCAGCGACTGTACGTCTTTCTCTTAATTGGCAAGTAATAACCAAAACCGGATGCTAATTCAGCAACATATATACATGCACATATAGTCATCATATAAATACGGGTGACGCAGTGTATTGTATGCCTTCTGGTCTTTAATATAAGACTCCGTTTAACTTTTAATTTGGTCCTAATTATAAAACCCTAATCCATTTTGTCTCCTATATTTATGCATTTTTTCCAAAACAGTTCTTCTAATAATAATAGTTCTAGCCAATACACTTAATTAGTAAGAATATTTTAGGAATGACAACACTTATTTATTACAAATAACTGATTTAACTTACTTCCTTAATCTCCTCAAATTAGTTAACTATAATTAGGACCAAAGGTAGTATTATATATGAACCAAACAGAGCCAATGAGATCGCGACGAGGCCTAATAATTGTAATAAACAATATTATTATGAGAGGAAGAGTGTTGTTGATTTGGTTTTTAATTTCTAGAAGGTTTTGTTTGGTTTGAGTGTGAGAGTGGAGAAGGAGGAGAGGAGGAAATCAGAATGAGGAAGCGATAGAGATGGTTTGACATGGATGATGAGAAGCTCTTTAATTTTCCGGAGGATGTTGTGAGGAGTAAAGTAATATTTTGAGTTTGAGTTTGACTGTGCAATGCGATGTTGAGGGTTGATGGAAGTGAGATGAGAATTTTCAAGGGGTCTTGAATATTTTGGCTGTAAATGCTAATTATGCAGATGAAGACAATAACCACCTAGCTAGATCGCTTGCTGCGAACGACAATTGTCGAGGCGCATTAAGTTGACTTCTCTGCCGCAATAAACAGCCAACACGTGGCATAGAAGCTGCTTCCGAGGGACCCCAACGACAAGGGTTGGCCACTTGTTGCTATACATGTGTTAAAGTGATGACACGTCGTCTTCTTCATCTTCCGGCTTCAATATTTTTTTCCTAGTAATAATGCGATCTGGTTTCCAAATCCATCCATGCGGAGCCGCTCCAACAACAATTTTTTTTTATAATTATATTAAGAGTTTAATTATATGAACGAAGTGATGCTTCATTACTCTTCACAACGAAAGCTGGGATATATATATATAATTACTGAGAAAATTTGGAGAGGAGAAGTAAAGAACGAAGATGTTGGCAAATGGTGAGGAAATGCAAATATAAGCAAACATTTGTAATGCTGCGTTCTTTCCAGTTTGGAAAAGAAGAAGTGATCTCTTTAGAACGTGATGTAAATTGTTATAAAGCTGTTGAAGTTACTGATGCAACATCAAAGATGGCATAATATTTGGTACTGAAAAATGAAGGACTAGGAAAGGGAGATAAAAATGGAAGAAAAGCGTGGTGAATAAATTACTTGACGAAACTGCACACTACGTATCATTTTCTCCAAATGTCGGATATAGGGACCTATCTACCTACCGTCCAGTCCATCATTCTCATACTTCCTTCTCTCTCTACCCCCTAAAGTCAATCTCTCCATCATTCACATCCTTTCGACCTCTGTTATGTTGATTCAAATGCCCATGATCTCAACCTTTTACTCGCTAATTTACCTGTTGATAGCTGAAAAGGTTAAAACATTATAGTTTAAAATATATATCTCAACTATATATGAATTATTGTCTTTGATATAAAGCCTCTAAGTGTTTTTGCAGAGATCATATAATACATATGTGCGTTATAATTAAATAATTTATTTATTTATTTCTTAATCTTCTTAGATTAATCAAATGGCATATTCAAGAAATGTAGATACAAGTTAATGTAATTATAGATTTGACACTGCTAGTGGGGACGTGTGCAATATACGGTATGGGTCGCAGAAGAATGTCAGAAGGGCAGGTGGCATAAGGCCGGCGCCAAATCCCTTGACTTGAAAACACGCAACGCCTCCTTATAAAACCACGCGCAGGGAGTTCCCCCATTCCATTGAGACCAACAGAACTTCATCTTTCGCCTCAGAACACACAACGGAACATAGCTACTTTAACACCCACCCATCTCTGTTCCTGTGTCCATTTTCATAATGGGAAGAGCACCTTGCTGCGACAGGAATGGCCTCAAGAAAGGTCCCTGGACCCCTGAAGAAGACTCCAAGCTCATTAATTACATTCAAGCCCATGGCCCTGGCAATTGGCGAACCCTTCCCAAGAATGCTGGTATGCTTACCCACTTCTTCTTCTTCTTCTTCTTCTTCTTCTGTTCTGTTTTTCTGCTCTTTGATCCAAGCATGGCTCAAACCACACTTCCTTCTTTATAGGTCTTGAAAGATGTGGCAAGAGTTGCCGACTTCGATGGACTAATTACCTCAGGCCCGACATCAAGAGAGGGAGGTTCTCCTTCGAAGAAGAAGAGATCATTATCCAGCTTCACAGCATAATGGGAAACAAGTACGTTCCTTTAATCTGAGCTTCTTCTTGATAATTTTGTCGATTTTGTTAGTTTTTGCTCTCATTCTAATGAGTCTCTGTATCTGTTTGATTTTGATCATTAGGTGGTCGGCGATAGCTGCTAGATTGCCTGGAAGAACCGATAATGAAATAAAGAACTACTGGAACACCCACATACGAAAGAGGCTTCTTCGAATGGGAATCGACCCTGTTACTCACGCCCCACGACTCGATCTTCTCGATGTATCCTCCATTCTTGGGTCGGTGTTGGGGAACACGTCGCTCTTGAATCTGCAGGGCTTGTTGGGAGCTCAGGCCTTGATGAATCCTGAATTGTTAAAAATGGCCAACACTCTGTTCTCGTTGAAGAACGAAAACCCAGAAATGGTTTCACAGAATCTACAACAAATGATCCAACCTGGCCATTCTCAAGTTCAAGCACAAACCCAAATCGATCCCGCATTAGCACAATTCAATAGCCAGTTTCAGATGCCAATGGAAAACAACAACGCGGAAGGATTCCCTGGGGATTTTCAAACCATGGGATTTTCAGATTCCCAAGTTCCATCCTACATGGCGGGCAACCTTGATCTGCTGCAACAAAACCAAGCTGAATTTCTGGGGGATCCTACTTTCCCGCAAAACATGGGCTATGACTCTGTTTTTTCGACGCCATCATCAAGTACAACCCCATTGAACTCATCATCGACGCATGTGAATAATAGCAGTGAAGAAGAGAGAGATAGCTATTGCAGCGACCTGTTCAAGTTCGAAATCCCAGAGAATTTAGATCTTAGCAACTTGCTGTAAATATATTTCTTTGTAATCTCATAACGGGCTGCTCTGCTGCTCCCTGCAGCTTACTGGCTTGCTGAAGAAGCATGGGGGATTTTTTTTTTTTTTTTTAAGTTTGGGAACCGTATGTTTCTATATGGATTTCTTGGTCTAGCTTTCTTTCCCCAGTTGTCGATATTATTTTGTTGATAACAGGATTTTTTTGTACACGAGTTTAATCTTCTTTCTTGTTCTGAGATTTATATATTTCTGCTACGCCTTTAAGTCTCTTCAGTAAATTAAACTCACTTCAGGAGAAGATTCCAGATGCTAGACAGATAAATGTGTATTATGGCATACTAACACTGCTCTAATTACATGTTCTGCCCTTCAATTCACAATTTTGGAAGTATAATCTGCTCTTGGAAAGGCCGATTAATACGTCATTCCGGTTTTAGAAGTTGGAAAATATGTTGGAACTTATCCAAATCACAATTTTCAAGTGGCTGATGGAAGTGTGAGGCGAGACATTTTCCATTTTTCTTTCTATTTTTCAAGGCTGCCGCTAAAAAATACCCATTCACGTGCTTAAAAATTAAAATCGCAACGGCTCAGTTTCAACTTTCAAAGCTCTCTAGAAAAAGGCGAAAGAATAATTGGCTCTTGCGTCATCTCGCGGCTTTGTTCAGTAATTCAAGGCTCCACGAAAGTGCTCAAGTGCCTGTTACTGTTACGCACGCAAATAATCAATTCAGAGAGCTTATTAATGAGCACTCATAATTAAATGCTTACTTCTGTCTCTTCAATGCGCTGCGACTTCTTTACATGGGGAGTCATCGTTGCTTCATCCATTAATTAAGAACCCCGCAATACTAATATTAACATTATATATCTAATGCTCCCTCAAAATTTAATATGTACTGCATTTTTGTTGAAACTTAAAGAGAATCTCACTGAAATTAACAAACATTTCAAATTTGCTTGCATTTGCATGAGTAAGGAGTTAATGGGTTGCGTTTCATATATATATATATATATATATATAATCAATTCATTAGAAACGAAAAAATAGGAAAAGAATACTAAGTAGTCCATTGATTAGTACCCAAAAAAAAGTCCATTTATTGTCTTCTAAAGAAGACTGAAATTTTCTCCTAGGTGCCTTATAAGTAATTAGGACCACAGAGTATCAAATCAATATTATCATATTTTTTTCTAAAAAAAATACTATAGGACTAGTTGATTATGTTGCTTTGACCTTCTCTCTTCCCATCCCCTCACCAATTAGATAAGGAGAGAAAACAAAATACTACCTCCAGTATTAATTATAACAGTCAGTTGACTAATTTAAGGAAATTAAAAAAAGAAGTTAAGTTAGTTATTTGTAATAAATATGTATTGTTTTCCCTAAAATATCCTTATTAATCAAGTGTATTGGCTAAAACTGCTATTGTTAGGAAGACTGTTTTGGAAAAAATAAATAAATATAAAAGACAAAGTGGATTGGAGTTTTATATTTAGAATCAAAATAAAAAACAAATAAAGTCTTATATTAAAAACCGAAGATAATATAATACAAACTAGATTTTATATTTACGAACTTGGATAGCGTGTGTATATGTATAAAGCTTAAACCAATTTTTTTAACACATATGCAATTGGTAAGAATTTTTTATTTGAAAAATAGGAGGTAATAAAATCTACTCTTCTGATTTTTAATATAAAATTTATAGTATAAAATAAGTTTTATACCAAAGAAGTATAATCAATTTCATGATGAATCACATTTTTCACAATTGAAGGGCGGCCAAGTTAAACAGTGGAATTGACAATGACAAGATCATTTTGTCTAATGTATTACCGTACCTTAAATAATATCTAAAAGCAGTAGATCATGATTTTCAATGCTACAGTGTTTGAATCAATTTAGATGCTGCACTTGGTCGGGGCAGTCATCATCTTCATCCGATACGCTACACTGTTCCTTCTTTGTTGTTTCTCTGCTGTCCACACACAAAGCAATCAGACGGGGCCGTCATGACTCGTTACTCATCATTACTCAAATTTGATTTTGAGAGCTCTTGGTCAAACTTCCGACTTTATTTTTCAAAACCCGCAAAAGTGTTATTTTGTCCTCACATGCTCGCTTTTCTGCTTTCATGATGAAGGACCCAATTTCGAGAAGAAAACTAGCAAAGGAGAGCCACATAAAAGATAAAACACGTGCCTTGCTGGGTTTTCTTCTTTCGGTGAGTACGTGGGAAAACAACCTTTTTGGCGTTCATCATGATTTCTATCTTTCTAAATTTTCGGAACCGACGGGGTTGTGGACTTTTCACATTGTCACTCCTCCAGTTTTGAGACAGCAGGGCTGCCCTCCGTATTCACATGTTATCCCTAGAGTGAATCGTTTTTATTATCTATTCTTTCTTCTCTTTTTGATGTGCTCCGTTAAGTGGATTCGTTCCACACCCACGAATACGATGGGGGATTCTCAGATCTCTAGAGGACAGAAATTCAAAAGCCCAGACAAAGGCAAACTTTTCGATATCTGTTGGAGAGATCTCAAGCAAGGAATGCATATTCCACGGAAAGTGGCGGCAATCATCGTATTATGAATATTGAAATCAATCCTTGCTTTGCTTCAAAACGATTATTTACAATGTTGAATGGCTGTGGGCACACGCAGCAGATATCGGAATGACGACGTGTCCACCACCTATTAAATCTCGGTACACCCTATAATGGGGTAAAGTATATATATTTCGTGAGGGAACATTTGAAAACTCATTAAATTTAAGGAAAAAATTAGAGAGAATAACCAAGAAAAAGTTATATTTATTGTAAAAGATCTTAAAAATTGTAATTGTTTAGAAGAGTCATAAATAAAATATAAATATGCAAGCACCAAATTGTCCCTAATTAAATCACCTACATTTCCAATAACCATACCTTAAATATTTGACGACTACCATTAATATCTACACTATTTATTTATCAGAAACAAAACACACTCAAAATTTTTAACCAAAAATAAAGTTTCTTTAGCCACCAAGATGAGGGCAAATTCTTCATCCCCACTTTTTTTTCAACCCTGTTCGTCGTATTAAATATATTATAATAAAAATTATATCTTTAATTATTTTTAAAAATTAGATTAAGTAATTTCTAAAAAATAGTTAGATATAGTAAATAAGCAAAAATATTGATAAAAATGTATGGATAGACAGAGATATATAAAATTTGCGAAATAATTAATAATAAATTGTTTTAATTATTTTAATCAAAATCAAAATAAAAATTATTTTTTCATAACATATTTCAACATGCATAGATTTTTATGAAAATTTTATATTAATTTAATATAATTTCTTTTGAAACTTTGCTTCTAATTTAATTACTTCTAATTTAATGTAATAGAAAAGATAAAATTAGATTCATATATGAAATTTAGCTTTTTGTAGAAGGAAATTAGAACACCGATTATTAAATTTTAGTGATCAAATTTAAGTGAAAATTATTATGTATAATTATATTGCACAAATTTTATAATGTAGAGATTGAATAAAAAATAATAAAAATTGAATATAATAGAGTGCGTCCTTATTTTTTAGCTACTAATTGTTAAGTAATTGAAATGTGGTTAGAGGGAATATAAGGTTTATTAGGGGTAGTTTAGTATTATTATATTTATATTTTAGTTTTTGGTCTTTTTAAATAATTAGGATTTTTAAGATCCTCCACAATAACTAGGATTCTTTTTAGCTCCTCTATTCTAATTTTTCCTAAATTTTAAGGTTTTTCTTGGTTTTTATAAACATACAGCGCTCTGATCCTTATTATTTAAAAATGTCCAAAATTTCTAAATTTAAGTGAGAAATAATAAGGACCAGGACGGTATATTTCATCGGAACCAAGAAATTAAAACCATAAAACCTCACTATGTATATTCTTAAGAAAATAATAATTTACATTAAATAACAATAAATGAAAGATAGAATAGTGCATATTTAATGCATGGTTTATAAAGAAGGAAAAATGTTTCTCTCTTGACCTTAGGAGGTGTTTGGGGTAAAAACCCAATCATAATTTCAAATATAATTTTACAATATAAAAAATAAGTATGGAAAAAAAATTTTACCCTAATTTATATAAAAATATTTTTTTGGGATAAACTAAACACCTCAGGTCAAAAAGTGTGTACTCCTTTGATGTTTGGTGAGAAGAAAAAGCGCATAAATGGCGTCACATGCCTGGCAACTGGGATGAGACACGTGGCCTGACGTTAACCTCTCGTTCACTTGTTGACTTAGTCTAGCCGTGAGCTGATGAGAAATGCCTGTCGAAGGTTGAAAACTTGGAAGCAAACTGAGATAGTACTCCTCCGGTCCTAATTATAAGACTCAATTAACTTATTTGAGAGATTAAGGAAGTAAGTTAAGTTGGTTATTTATAATAAATAAGTGTTGTTATTCCTAAAATATCCTTGCTAATTAAGTATGTTGACTAAAACTATCATTATTAGAAGGATTATCTTGGAAAAAAATGTATAAATATAAGAGAGAAAATGGATTGGGTCTTATAATTAGGACCAAACAAAAAGTCAAATTGGGTCTTATAATAAGGACCGGAGGAATATCATATACTCTCTGCTCATGCCAACTCTGAAGCGCAAATTAATATTACGCACTAAATACGACAGGCTGACATCACCCCAATCACGATTCCTTCAGCAACCTATTTGTGTTCTCTTTCAACAATATTAGCTCCCAATTAGGTTTGAATATTATTGTCCCAAACCTTCCTTCAGAAGCTCAACACACAGACATATATGCCTGTCTCAGTAAGATACGCAACACTGGAAGACTCACATCACAGTCTAAATTATCATATTTAATTCTGATGTCATCTTTCTGCGGTCTTCGATTATTAATTATTTGCTTAGTCTTGCTCGATCCATTGTGGTATTGCCCTTATTCTCTACCGCCCACGGGAAAAAGAAGCTGCTTTTGTACTGAAGTTGTGTGATTTGGAAGCTTATGGTCCAAACCATGGATAACGTGTTCGTCTTAATTTTTACCACAGTCCATAGCAGCCTTTAACACGTTAAACCCTTCTCGTTTCAGAGGCAGACGAAGTTGTTGACGCGTGTGTAAATGGAATGTTTACTTCTTTCTTCAATTTCATGCATTTTCTTCCTTTCCAAATGGAGTCTCATATTCTTCTCTATTTTCTGCGACGTGGGTTCATGTGTTTGGATTCTGATCAGGTGGCAATGGTTGAAGAATGGTCCCGATTTTAGAGGCCCGCCATGGGGTCAGTGGTGGTTCCGACAACGGACTCTAAAATATTGGCCCAAATACTGTCACTGGCCCAATTCACTTAGAGCCCTTAAGGCCTCATATCATGTATGGCAAAAAGTTGGAGCAAAATTCACCAGGCGAAAGGAAAAAAGATTCGTCCAACGATCACAATTTACAGCGAATCGCAAAAAAGAAACATGGCTAGCGTTAAAAATACTCGTTATTCATCATCTAGAAATATGAAAATAATGAAGGATTAATATAATATTTTGTTATTCGAGTTTGCTTTGAGTTTAATTTTAATTCTTCAAGTTTTAAACCAAATGTTTTTGTCAACTTTTGATGAATCAAAAGTTATATTAGTTTAATAAAAAAGAAGAGAATTACTCAAACCCCCCTGCCCCCCCACTCCCCGGTAGTAAGAAAATGGTCAAATGACCAATCCAAATGCTTCACAGTTTGCTCAGCTTACCGGACAATCACTGAAACAGAATGGAATTCCAAGGATTCTCGCTAGAGCCTTGCTTGGAAGTGGCCTGGTGCACAAAGGGTTAGAACCTTTCTTTGGCTTGTCTTGAATGGCCGGCTACTCACCAACAAGGAACGAATGCGGAGGAAAATGACAGAAAACGATCACTGTGATTTATGCAATGGACAGGTGGAAGACCTGAACCACATGTTTCGCAACTGCAAGTTTGCAACATTTTGCTGGGACCTCATTATTATTCCAGTTGAGCAGAGGCAATATTTTCACCGTCTCCCTTATGACAGATGGATAGAGGATAATCACAAGATGAACAAGAGAAACCCGAACTGGAGAGTCACTTTTGGCCTTCTCTGCTAGAAACTTTGGTCTGCCAAAGATCAGCGTCTATTTTGCAATGAAGTGGTTCAAAGCCACCGTCTAGTCAATGAAGTTCTATGTCTAAAGAGGTGTTTAGGTAAGATCAAAATTATAATTTTAAAAGTACTTTTATAATAAACAAAAAAATATACAAAAGATTTGTCTCGATTTATTAAAAAATGTTTATTGAGTTACCTAAACACCCTCTTAACTGATTATACTAGGAGGGCTTTAGTCAATCACAGAACTTTAAGACTTGACTAAAGCCTTTGCTTTTGTTGTTTTGCACCCGTTATGTACTTATTTGTTTAGATAAATAAACCTTTCCATTCAAAAAAACAAAAAAGAAAAGAAGAAAATTACTTTTGGTCAGCTTTTTATTTGTCGATCCAAACAAAACCTAAGTAGTTTGTGTATAGATGTCTGTTCTTGGTCTTCAAGGGTTGGCTTCGTTAAAATACTATATATATCTGAAAGGCATGTACTGTATATAACAATGGGAAACAGGTGAGATGAGATCTAAAAGAGTGGAGTCATATGAAATCATGTAGGTATTATTATTTGTTTAAGATAAAGATAAAAAGAGCCAGCGGCTGACCCATTAGTGGTGTCCAGGTTGGATTTACATTCCCTGCTTAAAAGTGTTGCACTTCCACCAACGTACACCATCCACTTACGAGTTACCAACCTCTCATTACCTAATGATTTCAACTTTTCAAGAAATTATAAACATAAACAGGGCCTCAGCCTCTTCTAAAACCAACCATGACCCAAACTATTCTTGTGGCACCATTACATCTTGCATAATTTAATTCACCAAACATAATTTTCACTCCCTACGCTCCCAGAAAATCGTATCCAACTCGTGGCTGAGATCGGCATTAAGAAGATTTCTGTTCAAACGTTGCAGACAAAATATGAAAAACTGATGAAGAAGAAGAAGAAGAAGAAGAAGACGACGAATCCAAAACCAGGCAAGGGGTACGAAGAGAGAAGATAGAATTGGGTCCCGTAAGGCTGGATTCTTAGACGCTATGATTGCCTCCTTTTGGCTTCAACTTTTTGTTGTTTATATAGTTCTATAGGAGCTCAATTACCAACGACGTCGCTAACCCCAACCTAACCATCTGCCTTTGAAAACCTAATCCTAACAGTGATTAGACTGAGGGTAAGTAAGGTAAGGCTGAAATGGTGCAAAAGTTGGGGGGAGGGGACGGCGTCTCTTTTTCAAGGACACATTATTTGCAGGAAGCGGGACCCAAAGAAACAGCATTATTGGGGGCAGAGAAAGAAAGAGCTGTTGGAAGCTTTTTCCAAAGCTCCCTTTTTTTAGTTTTTTTTTTTTTCCTTTTTACATTGACGCTTTCCGTTTGTCGCTCATTCAACAATCTCCATAATTCACCCGTGAGATGAATATATGCGTGCTTGAATCGAAACCTACTGGACATCGTCTTGGGTTGTCTGGTAGGAAAAGCAGAATATGAGGCATCTTCTTCCCAAATGAATCCAGGCTTTGGATGCTTGTAAACATGTGTTTTGTCCCTGCTCCAAAATGGTGACCACTCTCTGTTTGTTTTACGTGTTCAGGTTAAACAATCGCCCACAGCTACAAATAATGCAGAGTCGCCACTACAAAGTTCATACCCCGAGTATAAACTGCATCCCTTTAATTTTAACTTTTGCTGATGTTGATCTTTTTCAAGGTTATGATATAAAGAATTTGTCTTAAAATGAATGATTTTGCAACTTTTTTTTTCCTTTAAAGTGGAGTATAACTCTCAGAACTTTATTAAAGGTTATATGTCGATTTTTGTAATACTTTTATTCATAATTTTATATATTTGTATTTTTATATAATTATGTGATATATTATGGTATTAGATTTAAGTATTATTGCGCCTTATATAACTTGGAATAATCACTAGGGTATGGATGAGTCTGATTAAACGTAGTTTTTGCAACATGATTTTTTTTAATTCATAAATTCAAGTTCTTAATTTTATACCCAGTCCTTCTCACTCAATCAAATAATAACTATCGATATTTCTGGTTGTTTTTGTTGTGATCTGCGAGATATTTGAAGGAACGGAGCAAAAAGGAGAAAATCTCGGTATGTGCCAAGAAGAGGCAGGCATCTGCATTAAGTCAGCAGATTGCAGCATCCAAAGACTAAGAATGCATTTCAGGTCAAGAAGAAACAAGGTTAAAAATGTAGACAAAACACAACACCCCTGTCTTCCAGGAGAAGTTAAATTAAAAAAATTTATCATAACCCATCAATATGTATCAATACATGAGCCATAATAATGATTTATATATGAGGCTGAGTACAAAGAATTAGAAACTAGATCATATATGTTTTCAATAAAGAAGGGAGCATGGATACTAAACCAAGATTGATTGGTAAAGCAGAAAAGTCGAGACTCCAATCCCACTAAACAAACCGCTGATGAGCATTTTTAAATATTAGAATGGCGCCCACATCCACGCACTCCCAGAAAAGGGGCAAACAAACAAACGAGTGAGATCGCAAAGATAATGAACATTTAGAACACACAGCATCACTACCTGCCAAATTCTGAGACACCCCCTCTTCTTATCACAAGGAATCTCTACTTTCTACTGTCTAATTGCATATCACACCCACTTGCTTTTCCCCAATGAACTCTCTGATTAATGTGTTCACTATAAATGAAATAAATTAAGAGGTTAATATAATATAATCCCTCATTCTTTAAATCTGTTCTCATTTTTATTTTAGTATTTTAAGTTTTAAATAATAGATTTTGATTTCTCAATAGACAAAATAATTTAAGTTTTTATTGGATTATATGGATCAATATTTTAAATAAAAAAAACTTAAAAGAACCAAAACTAAAATAAAAATAAATTTAAAAACTAACATTTGTATTGATCCTTAGATTAATTAAAAGAGGTCTATTTAATTTGGACACTTGACATGCCAATACCTAGCTGCTACATTCTTTTCTCTGTAAAGCCTGTCACAACCTTTTGTTTTCTTTATTAGAGAATTAGGCTTTCACAAATTCAGATATCAAACTCGCAACTCCTCACATCTTGAGCCCTATTATTTTCCCAGCCTCGTTGTGAATATTTTTAATAGCACCACTGTTCACATGCATTTTATTTAACTACTATTATCCAACCATACAACTCAGATTTCTCTCAAGGAGTGGAATCATAGAGCACAATAGGATAGTTACAGCAGTAATACCAAGAAAAATATAAAAACTCAAGAGGGATTGAGCTTGTTGGGTGATTATGGAGGCTGAGCATCTATCTGTGCATTTGAGAGAACACTTTCTTGTTCTCTCACGTGGATTGCGATTTAACCCATTCCTCATCCCCCACCATTTCCCCTGGCAACACGCCGCTTTAGTACTTTATCTTTGTTTAAAGCTTCTTTTACCACCGTTATTATTCCGTTCTCATCAACCCTTTTATGATTATCGTCCTCTAATTAACAATTAAACAAATTAAAATAATAAAGTAAACCCCTTTTGATTTCACTCCCTCCTCCTGCTTTTCAATATCTTACAGAATCTTTGCCTCCCTTTTCACCTTTCTTATAAAGCTCTCCATCTCCTAGGCATAAAAAGCCTCTGCTACTTGCCCTCATATCCTTCTTTCTCCACTGCTCCTGAATTATTTTCCCCTTTTTTGTTCCCTCCCTTTTCTCCATTCCCAAATAAAAGTCTCCATCCCACTCACTTGCTTACTATATTTCTCCCTCAGTCAACACCTTCGGTTTTAAAACTTTCAAAATATGCAATCATTCATCCCTGTTCTCGTCTCAGTCTTCTTCGCCTCCACATTACCCATTTCCTTCGCTGGTCTTCTCGCCGAACCGGTGACCGTTCCCGCTTTCCCGGTCCAGAGCCAGACCCCCACATGTCGCCTCGACCTCTCCAAAGAGTTATTCGGCGGCGTCAGGGACGCTTGCGGCAAGAACCTCGACCGCAGCCGATGTTGTCCGGTTCTGGCCGCCTGGCTCTTTGCCGCTCACGCTCGCTCGGCGCTGGAGGTGTCCGCACCTGCTCCGGCTCCAGTATCCGGCAGCGACCTTCTTCCAATGATGCCGGATGACTCCCAGAAGTGCGTGAACTCGCTCCAAGACTCGCTCACGAGTCGCAACATTAGGATTCCACAACCCAACGCCACCTGCGATGCTGTCCTCTGTTTCTGCGGCATTCGACTCCACCAGATCACCTCCCTCAGCTGCCCCGGCGCGTTTAACCTCACCGGAGCCCACAACGGCAGCTCCTCCGGGTCCCACATGGCCACTCCAACTTCTGCCGTGAAAAATTTAGAGAAGAATTGTCGCAACTCTTCCTATGCTGGTTGCACCAAATGCCTCAATGCCCTTCAAAAGGTACTTTTTTCCCCTCGATATAAATTATAAATCAACGCGAACACTTTTGGTGACATGTTGAAATGAAACCATAACTTGCAACAAGACTTTTACGTGTTGAAGTTGTTAATTTTTGGCCTTTTTACCTGACAGCTGAAAGGGAACAAGAACGGGACGAAGGAGGGAGGGGGAGACAGAGCGAGCAAGATGTTCAACCGGGACTGTCAGCTGATGGGGTTGACGTGGCTGCTGGCGAGGAACAAGACGGTGTACATACCGACGGTATCGGCGGTGTTGAGGGCAATAATGTACAGTGCACACCCACATGAGTCCAAGTGTAGTCCGGACCAGGAGAACATGCCGCTGGCCGTTGATTCGCTGCAGTTCGAGAAGGACAAGGCGCCATCCTCACCGTTGAATGTTAGGGTCACGCTTCTTCAGATGATCATCATTCTGGCGTCTCTTTTGGTTTAGGGGTACAGTTGGTGGGATGCTCTGTGCAACGTTCCGCACTGTGTCTTGGTGGGATCTGTCGGGGTCACGTGAATGTACGACAGCACCGTTTTGGAGGGACTTGTTGTCGTTTTGTTCTCCTGTACATTTCTCTCCTCTATCTTCCAGATAGATTAGTCAGATGGATGTGTCTGTATATGGCGCCAGCATTTCTTAAGCTTTCTCCCTCCCATTTTGCTCATTCATTCTTTTGCCTTCCTCAAATATATAGAATCATCATTCCTACTTATTGTCTCTGTCTATGTATTATATTACTACTTTAATTATCTGGATAGTGATGGTGCTTCCTAATTTTGTCAATATCCTTGCATTTTGATTGATAAAAATTATGAGTTGAATATAGGGGGTTTTCAGCAGAATAGAACAAGCATTTGTAATTTAAATTTATTTAAATTTTGAACTTAAATGGTGGCTAGTTTTGGAAAGAACTTCCTAAGTTTGATTTGAGTATGTCGGTCCAGTTCCTGAAGAATGTGGGACTCACTTCAAAATTCATACAAGTTTCCATGGTAGCACTACATGATACTATAAAACTACACTCGCACAAAAGCTTAAAGTAATACTATATAGTTAGTTAATTAATTTGGATAAATTGAAAAAATGAGTTAATTATTTGTAATAAATATGTATTGTTTTTTTAAAATATCCTTACTAATTAAGTGTATTGATTAAAATTATTATTATTGCTATAAGAATTATTTTAAAAAAATAAATAAACATAAAAAACAAAGTATATTAAAATTTTATATTTAAAATAAAAAAATTGAATAAACTGTTATATTTATGTTAAGGACTCACGCAGGCACTATGTTGGGAACAAAAGTCAACGAGAGAAATTAGGAAGTATGTAAAAGGCTAAACCTACAAATCTCGAGGATAAGAAAACCGCGGTTCCTGAGAGTTTAGGGGAGACAATTGCGGTTGAATGTCTGTCATATAAATGGGGCCAAAACTAGGCACATGTGATGTGTGTTATAAATTAATCACTCCTACTGTATTGTTTGAGTAATTTGATTATTTTATTCATAATCATTTCCGCCTTCTTTAGGACTGCTTTGATAATTAACACAGTACTTCTTGATTTCCAGCTTCATCATCCCCACAACAGCCTTTTTGCCAGGACTAAATTATGTGCTCTTCTTCTTTTTTTTTTTTGGTAGTAATGTTTTGCACGAAAGAAAAATGACGTGGAGACCATTTTTCAGCTGTAAATTCCTCGAGTTCGGTTGTCAATCGTAGAAAATGATTTACGTGTCATTTATTATGAATTATGAAGGTTTTGTATATACAGAAATATTGGGTTTGTTTGGCAAAATGTTAGAAATTACTTATAAGCATGTTTTATGTAAAT
The DNA here is from genome assembly GCF_004799145.2 of Neltuma alba. NCBI lineage: Eukaryota > Viridiplantae > Streptophyta > Magnoliopsida > Fabales > Fabaceae > Neltuma > Neltuma alba. The sequence goes on along the minus strand of NW_021637950.1, from coordinate 75,560 downwards.
TGAAATAAAATTCTTTTCACATACTTATCTCGTATTTCATAAATCATAATTGAAAAGTTATTTATAAGCTATTCCAAACGGGTCCATTGTAAATTATGAAAGATAACTTGTAAATAAGTTCTAAATTATGAACATTTAAAACTTAATTACATATTGGAAACTAAAAGACCAAGTCTTGAAGACGAGAAGATCAATTGATTAACCACTTTCTATTGAACCCACAATTTATGCAACGGAGCTGCATGTGATCTTCTAACATTTGCAATTGAGCTGTGTTAATCTTAATTCTTCTCTATGATTTCAACAAATGGTGGTTCTTAATTAAATGCGTCAAGAGGGCTAACTCGACAAAAGGGAATCAAAATAAGCATCAGAATTACGAATGGTCTCTTAGCCTTCATGATCTGTTGTTTATAAAAGGCCAAACACCCAATTCAGAGCCCTCAAAGAATGCAATTAATCACGTAGGCTCCGATCCACAAGGCAGGACCACGTCCATCTCATCTCAAAATGGGCTTCACATTCGTGTCTGGAGTGGAGATGGCGATGGCGACGCCTATTGCTGTTGGCTGTGCAAATGATTTTTCTTTTGAAAGATAATTTGAACTGATTGAAGCATCACATGTTCACAAAAACATCAGACAAATAAATATCAAGGATCTCATGTTTATTGCTGGTGAGTTTAAGAGTTTCATTTCATGATGTACCCTTCCTCTTAAGGATCTCATGTTTTATGTTTTTATAGGATTATTCATTTTTACAACTTATCAATTATATCTATTTTATGAAGTAAATGAAATATTTAATTAATGATATTTCTGAAGAGTTAATTTTTTAATAAAATATAATGAAAACATATAAATAATGTATCCCACTTCAGTTTGATAATGCTACAAAAAAAAAAAACTAATTATATGTCAAATAGAAAAAGATTTGAATAATATATCATAACTTATAATAAAGTTTCTATTTTTGCATGCAGATGCCGAAATCAGTGTTGGGCTTATTATATGGTGGCTTTCTTTTCAATTTTGACTAATTCATTTGCCTTTTTTAAAAAAAAAAAAATTTAATAGTTTTTTGCTAATTAAATTTAAATACTTTGTGTCAAATAAAAAGCATGCTGTGTTATAATGTTTTTCTAACATGAAAAAAAAATAACAATGCAGCGAAGGACTTGTTGCTATATCTAATTACAAACAGTCTTCATCGGCAAAACAAAAGGCTTCATGATCCTCTGGTTAGCATCAGAAAGAAGGAGAGTAGAAGCACGGTGTTTACAAACTAAGAACTGTATGTACTGTTTCCTTACCAATTCTATAACCATAAATATAGAAGCATAACACAACAAATGAAATTATCAGACTAGAGTTGGCTTAAATCACCAGCCTTTGCCTATCAACCACAACCAGTCAAGCACAACCCCTGAAAATATTCCTGCTATGAGACACAATACCAACAAGTTCCCTAACGCATTTTGTTCTGGCCCCTACAGATTGAAAAAATTGTCACAGCATTATTGATAATAACCCTTTAACACCTGAATATTCATTTAATTCTCTATACTTAGCCGACTAACCTTGTAGCCCTGTGGTGCCGAAGTCATGACACACACAGTGAGATAACCATTGGTTAGCCCCAACACAGACGTTAGCATTATCATCCAGCCCTGATCTCCATATTTTGCAGTAAAATAAAATGCTGGCACCATTAAGAAACGGCCTACACTTGCCATCATCAGCATCTTCCTCGACTCCAACTTGAGCACTTTTACCAGTGGAATGTATCTTCCTATCAGATCCCACGCGTTATACATCGCAATCAGAACCAGGGCATACCTGAAACAATGGCAAGCGCCGCTGCTTATATATATCAGGACAAACTAGGAACATTTCTTGTTGTGAATTATCTGAACCTACCAGGTTCCCAAACCATGCCATCCAGTATCTTCTGATAAGAATCCAGGAAAGATAGAGAGTGTTAACACATAAATGAGGAATATGTCAACCGCATAATCAATGTTTTCCATCAGTAGTTGTTTGTTTCCTTTCCTCTCCATAAGGTTTCCAAATTCGTCGACCTGTGGGAACCTCCCTTTTCTGGAGATCAGTGAACAAGCGCTTGGTTCAAAGATAATAAGAAAGAGATTAAGACGCACTACTGACTTGCTTTTCCGGTAATGCCTGGATTCCTCCGGCTGCAAGATCAGCTGTGACAGTCTTGGAACCTTCTGATGCTGCCTTTGAACGGTAGTACTTCACAATTGGTAGCTTAGGAAAGACAAACGCATAGACGAAAACGCAAAGAAACTCGAATAATGCTGATATCGCAAAGAATAAAACTGCAGTAATAACACAACATATTTGTAGTTAGTATCTATTTGATATGATTGCAATGTAATAGATGAGGGCGATCGTTTAGAAAGCCTTTTGGCTTCTGAGAGGTATTTAAGAGTTGAACGCACTGGCTCCTTTTCTGAGACCATCTTTCGACTTCTCAAAAGCTGCCTTAGTGATCAGCCTCAGAGCAGATGTTAGGAAACCTGATGCTGCTAAACCACCAAAGAAAGACTGCAACATAGAAGAGAAAAGAATCATAACACAAATCGCAGACGATGAAATGAACATTTATAGAGTCATGTCAGAATCTTTTGGCATGTTTTTATATGACGAACTGATGCTTACCTGCATAAAAGTGGGGTGCATGTAAGAAAGGTCTCCGACCATTCCGCCTTGTACATGGGCATCTGCAACTCCAAATGCTCCACTAATTACGCATATGCCAATGAAAGTTCCGAGGCCTCCTTTACCAGACGTTGCTAAATCCAACTATGTCAATTTAAAAAGGAAAGCAAAAGTTAAAACTAAGCCAGAAGAATCAAACATTACAAACAAATGAAGACAACTTACGATTAACACTGCCAGACAGCTTATGAAAAATAGAGTATATCCAAATAGGTTCCGTTTCCTAGTATTCATTCTTGCCTCGTAGTATGTCAGTATTGCGAGTGTTGTAATTGCAAATGGTTGATATATAAGAGTAAGCACCCGAGAGGGGTGGTAATTCTGCACGATGAGAAAGCATTGATTGACAACAACAAGAGAGAAAATTACGTCAATACAAAATGCAGTTCATTCAAAGAATGATAACATCTGCATTATCCCTATAACAGAAAGAGAACAGAGTAATTTAATGATACACTAGGGAAAGCTTAGTTTAAAGTAATTACCGGGAACAGGTAGACATAATAATCTTCTATTGTGAGCATGCTGTTCCATGAGAAAAGACACCCATTCCCAAGAAGCCAGCAAAACACAATCGCAGTATTTTTACCCTGAAAATTTTATTCATTTTGTGTGAAAAAGAATATATATTCGTTATGTGTTGTTCATTCTGGAATAGTAATCATATATCTGAATTCTGGTATAAGACCTCAAGACGCGTTGGTGTTATATCGTTGACCATGGCTGTCGTGGATGCTTCTCTTCAATCTAGTTCCACAAGAATCTAGCGTGCATTGAAACCCCGGTAAGAAAAAAATTGAGATGCTTTTCCGAACTTATCAAAATTCGAGGTCTAAATGTTCTGTTTTAATCCAAATTCAAGACAGCGCCAATTTTAACAAAAGAAGGAAAAAAAGAAACCTTGCCTAGACCTCTACATAAGCGCAAAGGTATCTCAGAGCAGGCATGCACCGACAAGAGATTTGAGGATGTTGTAGGAGGATCAGAATTTCTTTACTTGTCCCAACGTGACGACGATTCTGAAATCAGATCTGTATTTTCAGACTCAAGGGTCATTCGAACTAGATTATCCTTCTCTGAACGAGAGATTGCCAAGAGTGCTTTTCTTATTTGATGGAAGGAGTGGTAAGACTAGTGTTTGTCACATAGTTTACTTCATTTTTTAAGGGAATTTTACCTTTGGAATTTGTGGATAGGGAAGGAGTAAATGCCGGATCTATTTGTTTTTTAAAACTCATCTTGCGGTATGCATGGAAGTCTGGCGAATATATTGTTCAGTTAAATTTATACAAAACTAGCATAGTTTCTATTTTTAGTCCAATTCGTTTGTTTTATGCGCTTTTCATTTCTATTTTCATCATGGCGAGTTGAATGTCTGCAGACTACCTACTGTGGGAAAAATTGACGATTGGCTAACATGAAGGAGTTGAATGAAGAGAGACATTGATAGGATCGTTTCAAATAAAACGCATCATAGTAGAAACACACGTGGCCTCTTCAAGAAGCCTATGCATGCTCACGATAATGGAAGAACTTTGGCAGTCTACACAAGAGCCTATTTTGCTGATACGTGATGGTAACGCTGTTTTTCTGAGAACCTCGAAGCAGCAAGAGTGGGCATTGCAGAGTAATAATTTGGGCCTTTGTTAGTTCCATTAATTCTGGCTAGTTCTGGGCCTAGTCAGTAATAAAGTAACTATATGCATTAATCATTGGACGGATGATTGATCAAGGAACTCAAGGCCTCTCACAAAGCAGGGCGCACCTGGAGCTAAAAGTGAAAACAGACTCCAAGTGTCCTTACAGCGCTTTTTTGATTTTTCTAATCAAACAAATAAATTTATTATTGAAAAAAAAAAAAAAGAAGTTCAACAACTGTGAATTTACAACGATAAATTAAAAGTATATTTGATTTGATATGTGAATGGGGTAAAAAGAAAAGAAAATTTTTGCAAAGTTTGTTATATAGCAAAGTATTTAATTTGTTGAGGTGAGGAAACAAGTAATTTGTAATACATTGAGGGATTAATGAAAGGCAAACACGAAGTAGTAATGCTATATATGTGTTGAGCTTTGGAAACTCATGATGTGAATCGATAAATTGAAAAATAATAGGGAGAGTATAGTGAAGGACCACTGTGTTTTCTGCCCCCTCTATTGCAGATCGAATCAGAGCATATGACGATGTTTTCTGCAAATCTCCACCATTCCTTCTTCCTTCTCTTCCTCTCATCTCATCATGCTCTCTCTCTCTCTCTCACACTAATTAATTATTTTCATTCTTTCTCGGGTTTGCTTCATAAAGTGTGTGTGTGTGTGTGTGTATATAATACATTAATAATTCCAAGCGTGCACTCCTCTTTTCCTTGTCCTCAAAATTCTCCAAACACTCATGTCTGTGTCTTCATTTGGCATTTAAAAGTGGGCAGCAGTTTTGGTACTCAACGCACCGTTTAAGTGAAGGAAGAGAAGATCTTGGCTATTCCTCATACATGTAATAAATGTGCCAGCTGAGAGATCGAGCGAGCTTCAAGGAACTCCAAAGAATCGGAACGTTCTTCAATGGCATTTCATCACTCAATAATCAAACATATGCTAAGTTGCTAACCCAAATGTCCCCAAACTTTAATTTTAATTACAGGTTATCCCCCATCATCATCAGAAGCTCAGTTTACTTATTAATCTATATCTGCTTTCCCAAAGAGATTGATGAATGAAATTCTTAATTATATTATAGCAGTAGGATCCTATGGAGTTGAAAACCCTTCCAATTAATAATGTGATAGCTTTCGCCTTTAGGCTAACGTAGCCACGTACGCTAGCCATCGTGTTAATTAATTCAATCATCAATAATAATTTGGACAATTCATCTTTACCAAACCTCCTCCAGTCTTGCTATATATGCATAGAGCGGTCAAGAGTCACGACTGGAGTAATTATGCTGACCAAATGGATGCAAATTAAATTTATATACACATTCTTTTAGTTCATCAAATTAAATGAAAAATCCTACCTAGAGCGCGGCGACATGCTTCATTAATTGGACAGATTTAAAATTATACGGCATCCCCAACTATAACCTAATAAAAACATTAGAATTAGAGTAATTATGACTTGTTATGAATGGTCTCAGCCAAACAGAAGAGAATTAGGTTAAGACATTAAAAATAGAACAAAAGATGTACTGTGTAATGGCACTATTTTCCCCCAAAAGCCACTTAATTACTGCATTCTGAGTCAATTATTGTTACCACGCTAATCATAACCAACAGTTAATATATATTCTTAACATTAATAACGTAGAGGGGGGGACAATAGGAATTTGTTTTCTTTTTAAACTTTTTTGTTTTCATATCTTTGTCTAATGGCATATGCATAGCAGCCAAATTCTGTAAATTAACTTATAGGATATATATGCTTTTGACTAACACAGTTGATCATGATCCTTAACAGAGACAATAATGTCTTTTATTCACGATATGTGAAACCACTCATTATTTTTCCCTTAAACTGAAGGGCCAAAAATCTACGAGAGCTTACATTCCCGAATCCCTAATAATGAATTAAGTCACTTTCTTAATGTAGTTTCATTTGTTCTTGTGCTAAAAATCTAGTGATAAAAGTTCTGTCATTTTTATCTTGTATTGTTGTCCCCTTTAAATAAAAGGACCTGCCTCCATATGCATGTGGGTGTCGCCGGCCTAAAGTGACAAGTCAAAGTAATAAATAAATGGCCAAATGGGTTTCAAAGGCATGTGCATTCCATGAGAGAGAACCCTAGGCTGCGTGCCATTTTTTTTAAAGTTTTGGGTTTCACAATGACTTCACACACACACACGAGCTTTATTTTTCTCACCTGATGGGGTTTTTGATTAAGCTCCCGTAGATCACCGAGCTTTAAAAACGATCATCGATATTATTTTGATAATATCGTGGCTATGGATGTTATATTCTGCAGGATCTGATAAACATCGATAGAGGGCAAGAATATGGTTAAGTCCACTGCGACCAGCATGGATCGTAACTAAAATGAATGTGTCAGTGATGATTAAATTGAATTGAAGGGTTTAGTACTGCAGCAAGATGGTCCCGTATATATATTTGGCTAAAATTAAATTGAGGGGGTTAGCCATCAGCAAAATTTACTCAGCTAGCTGCAACCAAAGTACTGCTATATATACAGTATTGGCGGACCCAACTATATCTGATAATTTCCTGGTTCTGCCCCTGCTGCTATATATGTGGCAATTTGATTTGATGCGAACACATTTGCAAACTGATACGCATTACATACATGAGCTCTTTTAATCATGTTTCTAGCATGTTCGTGGTTTAGAACATGCTGATAAGTGATTTTTTTTTTTGTAGGTTTTATCATGACGTAATTTCTGTGATGTAAGCTTACGATGTATAATTGTACGTTCATGAATGGATGCTCGGAAGTTCTAAAAGTTGGATAAGAGACGAAACTAACTAAAAGGGCGTTCGAAACTAACTTCACAGAAACATTACTATTAGTTACAATTATATAGTACAGTTAAATGCTATTAACACGAGGCCAGTACTTTATGGACACCAAACAAGGTAGTACTGCTTCAGTAAACTCATTTGCATGAAATCAATCGAATAGTGCCCGTTAAATTAGTTGAGAAGAAATTTGAGCCCTTCCCTACATAATTTCCAGAGATTTTTCTGTGAGCTAATCTTACATACATGAACACCAGTACTATGTACACACCAATTAATCTATCCGTGAAAAAAAAAAATAATAAATTAACAAAACAGAAGTGACATACGTGCATAATTTAATTCAACTTGTTAGAGTTGCCTGATAAAAGGTTAACTTCTGGTGGGTAGATTACGGATGCTTTGATTAGAAGGGAGGCTTAGTTAATACTCCCTCCGTTCCTTATTATAAGAGACAAATAACCGAAGTACGTTGATCAAAAAAACAGTTAAAATTAGTTAAGAATAATTAATATGTAAAAAATATAATTTTTTTCTAAAAATGCCCTCATTAATAAGGAGAGAGAGCATGAGAGAGAACAATTAAATTATTAAAAGAAAGAGAAGTGGGAGGGAGAGAGAGTGTGAGTTGGAGATAATAAATATGGGTAAAATAGTAAATCAACACAAAAAAGTAGAGACAACTTGTAAGTGTCTCTTATATATAGGAACATGTCATAAGCATCAAATGTCTCTTATAATAAGGAACGGAGGGAGTAGTAAAATAAGAGTGTGAATTGTTTTTGTGTTATGGATAGTCTCATTACATTGAATGAATACAAGCTGTCAAAGTGGGAAGGAAGAAGAAAAAGGCTGTATTGTAATGTTTGAAGGCATTTAATTGAGTAGAGAAAGATGGTCTCCTTTTAACGCTTTGAGTAGTTACATTGTTTTGTGTGATGCAACCTGCATTTCAAACTTGTCACTATCCTTTTTTCCTTTAACAATTCATGTGTAGGATCATCGTAGCCCCCACTTTGTCTCCTATTTTCCAATTGATTTAATATAAAACACACACGCGATTGTTTCTTAATTCATTAATCATTTTCCTCGGACAAAAGGATCTGCATTGGTGATCAATTGTCATCATTTAATTAGCATTATTGCGAGAATTAAGCCGGTGAATGCAATACCACTGATGCATGTATAATTTAATCTAAAAACTAGACTCTAAATACAAAAGCAATCTGCATAAATAATCCATCTTTTTATTTAATAAAAAAGGTGAATAACTTATCTCCAGGTTTAAAAAAAAAAATGAAAGCTGAGAATAAAAGAAGGGGCACATCTAATATGTACCCAAAAAAGGGAATACATCGGATCAGATATTGAATCTGAGCCCATAACTATTGTCATCTTGCGTGCATATTTTTATCTAGTAACAATTGTTTCCATCTAACTTGATGCTGATTAGTTGCAGTAAAATAAAGATTATTTAAAAATATATATTAGAAAAATCATAGCTGCACATCTCCCAATTGAAATATCTTTTAGAACGCTGTTAGGCTTAATCAGGCTAACTCTCGCTGATGCAATTCTTTTGAATCACAAAATTCAAACTTTGATCTCTCTCTCTTTTTTTCTGCCGTCAAACTTTGATCTTGCTTTAGGGGAAAAAAAATGAAGTTCACTTCACTCAACCTAACTACACTTGATCCTTGAATAAATCTACGGAACTGAGATTCTATTGCAATTCTCCCTAATCTATTTTAGTACTTTTGCTATTCTAAGTATGAGATCCCTCTAGAAGTTCTTTTTTTTTTTGGACTCAAGCTCTAGAAGTTCTTGTTACTTGAGAATATAAAATTTATTAAAGATAGTGTAACATTTATTGTGTTCTTTCAAAAATGCCCTTCATTGTTGAATTACAACTATATTTATCGCAGAAAGAGAAAATTGCATTGATGCTCAATATGCAAGGGTGTGCTTGGGATGCGAACCAAATTTTTTGAAAGAATTAAAATACTAATTAATTACTAACATTGCCAATTGTGCTGTGTGCAGGAAGAAAGAGAGATGGAATAATAAAGAGAAGAAATTCACGAAACTTTTTGAAACCATTTATGTCAAATCATTAAGATGGAGAAAAATGAGAAATAAACAAGTCAAAGAGAAAGGAAAAGAGTGGAGGGAGGTTTGGGCGTCCCACCAATGCAGGAGTGCCATCTGCACATCATGATATGATCCTTTCTCATGCAGCCATCAACACTCGCCACTCGCCACTCGCCACGGGACCATCTTCGCTCTCTTTGCTATATTACCCACTCACACCCTGCAACACCTTCTCATCAATGCTCCTCCTTACCCCCTCCATTTACCAATTCGTCCCAAATCTTTTTTTTTTTTTGCTGTTTATCAATGTCCTCTCCTCTTCCTCTTCCTTCTCATCTCACATCCTCTGAGCATTAATTTCCCACTGCTTAGCTTCGTCCATGGAGTTTGACCTTGAAAATCCTTTGCAGAACTTTTGCGACCCTCCCTCTTCTCTCTTTCTCATCGAATCTCATCACATCCCACCCCAAACCTACTTTCGCACTCTCAAGTCCCGAGATTTCGACATCACAGTTAGAAGAGAGGTCATTTCTTTAATCTACCAGGTACAAAAACAAAACTTTGGTTCTTTTTTTCAACTTTATAATACTACATGTTAATGTAATCTGAACTTGGGCTGTTTTGCCCTGCTTCAGTTGTCCTGCACATTTGATCCGCTCTTGTCGTACCTTGCTGTTAACTATGTGGATCGCTTCCTTGCCAACCAAGGCATTTCGGTAAGGAAACCAATTGCATTATCACTTTCTCTGGATTTTGGATTCGAATATCTCAGGTTCTTACTCAAATTTAGTATTTAGCAGCAACCAAAGCCATGGATCCTCAGGCTCCTTGCAGTCTCTTGCCTCTCTCTAGCCGCCAAGATGACGAGAGCAGAATTTTCTGTCTCTGATATACAGGTGAAAACGCTAAGCCTGACACTAATTAATATCCTTCCGGGCAAATATTCGTTAAGGGTGTTTTAACTAGGCCTTTCTGAAACAGGGTGAAGGGGGTATGATCTTTGAGGCCCCAACAGTGCGAAGAATGGAGTTACTTATCTTAGGAGCTCTAAAATGGCGAATGCGTTCGATCACTCCCTTCTCTTTCGTTCCCTTCTTCATTGCTTTGCTCAGACTCAAGGACCTGCCACTGAGGCATGTTCTGAAAGAACGAGCCACTGAAATTATAATCAGATCACAGAAAGGTATGAATCAAATCAATACTGGGATGATCTCATCTGAATCAGAATTTTTTTTTTTTTAATTTCTCATTTGGATTTTATTAGAACAATCATGTTCATCTGTTTCGCAGAGATAAGGCTCTTGGAATTTAAGCCTTCTGTAGTTGCTGCATCAGCCCTTCTCTCTGCGTCTCACGAATTGCTACCTTTCCAATACCCTTGCTTCTTAAGAGCAATATTCGATTGTGCATATGTAAATAAAGTACCTCTCTCACCCTTCAGTTCATTATCTTTCTTTCTTTTCTTTTTTTCCTTTTTCTGTCTCACTTTCGTGTGGTTATAAAACTGGGTAGCATAAGAACATAGAGTTCCTCTGATTTATAGTTAATAGTGGGTATTATGATTTTAATGCAGGAAAATATATTGAAGTGCAATAATGTGATACAAGACATAACAATGGAGGGGAACGAGTCTGCGTTCGATTTGGTTTCAAGTTCGGAGACACCTATTAATGTGTTAGACCATCATTTTCTGAGCTCAGAAAGCACAAAAACCGGCTCAATTACTATTGCTGCCTCTACTCTGAGACAAGAGAAGGACATTAAGAGAAGGAAAATAGCTGGTTACGGTGATAGTCATGCGCTCCAGATTTCTCAAATCGAACAATGCTGATCTGAAACAGAGGAATTTTAATGCTCTTGCCTCTCCATCAATCGAGGACCACTTTGGTGATGCAGAAAAAAAGAGAGCGATTAGAGTACGAGATGAAATTCGATGGACAATATAACTTTGACATGGTCCCTGGTACGTCTTGATAAATCTGCAGGCTAGAAAAAGCAGATGAGGGGGAAGACAAGAACGTAAATTGTGTTTTTCTAGGGACCAAACAAAAGACAAAACATAACTTTAAATTCGAGAGTCGAGTTTTTTGCGTTCCTGTTTTGTAGTACTAAGTGTTGTTGTTTGTATTGTGTCTTTTAGCTTTTGGCAGAGGAATAATAGCAGTAATAGCGTTCGCCCAAAAAAAAAAAAGGAACAATTTTCTGGGGGAAGAAAATAAAAACTTCAAATTAAATAACCAACCAGTTTTATTGTCACCAGTGCGAGGCAAAAATGGTGAAATCTCGGCGTGACTCTGGATTTACCATGATGACCAGTGTCTTTGTGAATCAGAGATTCGCGATAAACATGTGGAGGTAAAAGCGGTTATCAATTAATTGGACAGCTAAGAAGAGTGTCTCTAATCTCTATGCATGTCTCTGTCTCTGTCTCCATCCTTTCTCTCCTGTCCTTGACAGTTCTGAGTTGTAGTATTAGTTTAACCTTTTGAGATGTTAGTTAATTAAAGATTCCTGAGCTCTTTATTAACGAGAAGGGATATCTCTAACCCAACCAATACTTTAATAAGAAGCAGCGGATGGTCCCCATGACTGAAATTTCCTTGTCAAAGATATTTGTTCGTACGCTTTTTTGAGATCTCTGGTTTGAGTACCTGCAAGACGATTGCAACTTCACGAAGAAAATGGAGACCACCAAACAAGGTTAGCTCGAATAGGCGCATAGAGGACATGGGATCTTAGTTCCATAGATGAAGGAGGTTATCAGAGTTTATTTTCCATATTAGTGAAATTTCTCTATATGTGCGTAAAATTCGTCAGTATGCTGTGACTAAATGGTTCCGCTTTTACAGAGGAGTTTAAGTATGATCAATAATTACAAAGATATATATAGGCAGGCAGGACAGTTCAATGAATCTGAATCGGAGCATGGGGCAAATGTATGATTCAAACTTTGTTTTGACGGATCAAATGCATATCATTCAATGAAAAACGACAATTATTAATCGAAATGTAACTCCCTTTATTTTATCGTACTGCCACGATTGAAACAGTTGGCATCACAGGACTTATTCGAAAAACTCATCGTATTCATAGGGTCACAGTATAAAGAAGGAGGTGTAAAAACTACTGATAGAAAGAAAAGAGAGAATGATGAGAAGGGAGGTGAGAGTTAAGGAAAGCACTGAGAAGAGTACTGGGCTTGCATGGTTTTCAGGATAGAATGGTGATGGTGAAAATGGTGGGTGCAATTAATTGGCAGAACAAGTTCACATGAAATGCAAGAATGAGAATTGGTGGCCACAATGATAAGCTTCCAAACTTCATTAATGGAGCAACATGGTGCCTCTTTGTCTCCATTCTGTTATTGTGCTCTTCCTTTTCCCCCCACACACTGTCAAGTTTGATGCTATTCCCTCTCCTTCTTATAAGATAGAGTACTTTCAATCACTTCTTCAAAATTAAGAAAAAGCATTAAAAGTAGTTTGCGTCATTAAAATAGTAAAAAATTATTAATACTTTCTAATATTGCCTGCCAGTTAAAATCAACCTATCTGAATTACCTTTAATTTCTTTCTTATATAGCTTCTCTATGCAATACAATTAATAAGGGCAATTGTAGAAAGAAAAATTTAATGTCATCGGCTTTTTATAAAGTGACTTGTATTTCAGATTATAAATAGTGCCTTTTGATAAAGATAGGATGACTAGTATATTTTTCACGAAAGGCACTCCTTTTAAAAATTGGAAATATCTACTACCGTGGAGTTTTGATTTTGTCTTAAAACATCCACCACTACAAGATTTCACACAAAACATTGAGTTGGAATATTTCAATCTATTAAAGAAAATAATGATACATAATGTCGCTAGGTTGGCTTAGGTAATGAAAGTGGTGTGGGGGTGGGAGTAAAAAACTAAAAACAATCGTTCTTGTTCTGTGCTCATCGTTGAAATTTAATTTCAATAATTCAAATTTAAAGGTTTAATTTATAATTTGTTTAATAATAAACTCATTTCTAAAAAAGTTACAGTATATAAAATTATTTTTATTTTAAATTTTAAATTTTTTATTTTGGAGTTTTTATTTTTTTTAAAAATATATTTCACTCTATGAAAAAAAATCGAAATAAATTAATGCTATTCTAAAATATGAAACCAATAATCCATTCCCTTCAGAAACGAACTTATTTTGGGTTAAACTGTACTTTTACCTTTTGTTGGAAGCCCACGTCCGCCTTCTTTTGTGTTTACCAACGAAGTCTAGGTCCGCTTTTGCAGGCCCTTTTTGTGTAGTATAAACTCATAATCTTTTTTAAGTCACTTTGGACTTGAAATTAATTTTTGTTAGACAAGAAATGTAACATTTAATTTCATTTTGTGTCATAATTCTATTGCATGTTTAGGAAAAATCACACCAAATGGCGAAGCATCTTTGAATTATTTTGGCACTGCCGATCATTGATTAGTTTGCTTCCTTACTACTTCTTTCTTCTGCAAATCCACTCTGGGCTAATCTTTGTCCAAGTAAGTGCCAGCAACTTCAACTTGAATTTATTACCGTCTTCTTCACACTCATTCCTCTAACAAATTAAAGCTTACGTTAGGATGATGCTCTGGACACTGAATGTTGTTAAGACATATGCATGCGATCACATTTTGGATCTTCAAAAAGTGAGTTTTGAAGCCAAATAGTCAGTTTGATTGTGTTAAAATATATGTTTTGGGGATGACTGTTGGAAGACGAGTTTTTGGATCAAAAGTGAAGTTGAAATTAAAGCAACTTTTTTTTTGTTTTTGATTTTTCTTTAAATTTGAATCTGAAAGTGACTTTTCAATGTATCATCTAAATGAATTTATGCAGTTAAACTGATTTTTTCCCCCTTAAAAACATATCTAAACATAAATCATGTTATATTAATTAATTGACTTTTAGCTTAACTTCAATTTGTGAAAGTTAGTTAGAGTAAAATTTACTTTTACAAATGTTAATATCCAGACAAAGACCTTACAACTTTAAGCCGCTGGGAGTGAAGCCACAGCGCATGGAAAATAGCATTTTCAGAAGATCTTTTTTTTTTTTGGTCTAAAATATAAAATATAGAGTGTTGTTATAAAAATATCTAGTGATTTTCATATATGCCATTTAGAGTTTTAATAATTGATGTCATAAATTGTAAGTAGTGGAGGCTTTACATTCCTTTTATGGATAAAGGTAGAACGAGAGTATTTGAATTTTTGTTTGATAAATGGAATGATGTAACACAAACCTTCGTCATCTCTGTGTAGACATTAAAATTACCGTAACTAACAATGTAACAAATATCTTGGAACATGAATCACAAGGCAGAATTGAAATATTAAATGTGATATGAATAGATAGTATATTTAAATTAAAGGCCTGAGGAACCGTTCCATTTTGACGGTCATGGATTGGGATATTATGGTTCCAGAAAGAAGGCTTCAATTTAAGTGCCTGGCGTCTCCTTATTGGAAGCTGTCACCTTCTGTTCTTTAGTTAGGCCTTATAATTATGGATATGGATCTGCCCCTCTTAGAATACCAGCTCATCCCTCTATTGCCTTTCGTTTTCTCCCTCATTCAATAACCAAGAAATTGAATCGCTGGGTCCCAAACTCTTTCCTTCCTTTTTATATCTGCAAAGCCTAATTGTAAATATGTTATAAGCGAGTTGTACGTAAATCCCATAATGTTCATTGTAAACGAGTATTCAGCCTTATGCATGCCATTTATAAATTGCAAAAGGTTAGATGTGAATATGCCATATATAAGCAAGTTGCGAATATTAAATGACTAATTATAATAACTGCATATCGTTCAATACACACATTCATTTTTATTTTTAGCAAAATACATGTGCATAAACCTTTCATCTAAATTATCCATTGATATATTGTATAATTATGTGTAAATTTTATTTGTGATGAACTAAAATCTATTCATATGTATACACTTTTATTTATACTAGTTGATTTATAGACATGTATACACTTTAAGTCATCGAATGACCTTGAAGTTGAACTTCCCTTAATTGTCGCTTTGGGGTTACTCCAAAAATTAACCGAATTAATGCAATATAGTGCACAATTCGGGTCGTATTCACTTTGAGGAGTCGAAAATGAAATTGAATCCTAGTAAATAAATGCAAGTAACCTTAACTATAAAAAGCTTTTTCTTTAATTATTTTTTTATTATATTTTTTTCCTTTTTTTTTCTCTTTTTTTTTTTTAAATTTTCATTTTTATTTTTAAATCTTCCAAAAACCTGTAAACAAAATTCAAGAATAAGGTAGCATTAATTGTCCTTAAAAATCAATTAATCATAATTAAATCAAAACATGACAATTTTGCCCCTATAAAATAATAATTCAAAATAAAACAAAATAAATCAATTAAGGCAAAAAGGGACCAATTAAGCTGACAAAACTCATATAAAAGATACCAAAATATATCAAAATAATTGAGTTTGTCAATTCCCCCACACTTAGCCTTTTGCACTCCTGGGCAAAACATCATTAAAAAAAAGAATCCAATAGAGACACTCAATGCAAGCAAACATAAAACCAACTAAGCATGAATGTGCAATTAACTCAAACAACCTTTATTCTTAATTAATCAACAATCATAGAATACTTCAGTGCAAAGAAATTAACACAAGAAATATAGCAGGATAAAAGAAGAGAAACATAACAGAGCTCACATAGGGTACAAGGTTTCACTCATCTCTCAAATGGGAAAAATTTCACTCAATCCACCTAGATTAGCACCTACCATAAGCTTGTAGAAATTCTAATATCTCCACCACTAACATACCTTAGGTTCATGATCAAGGGGACTTGAAGGGTTGTAATGTTGAAAAAAACAAGGCCAAATAAATGAATGGACTAACAAGTGAAATGCATGAGTAGTAAAGAATCAACTCAAAGTGAGCTTAAGTACAATCATAAAAGAACACCAAAGTGCAGATTTTAAACTTTTGAAACAAAAATCCTTGCTCTTCAAACCACCATGGAATGCCTTATTTCAAATTTATTCTTTTGTTGCAACTTATTTTCTTTTTTTTTTTATAACTTTCTTTCTTTGGCTTTTTCTAAATATTTTCTTCTCTTTCTTGCCTTTTTCTATTTCTATTTTTTTTCTTCTTTTTTTTTTTTTCCTTTTGGCATCCAAACCCAAGAAAGCAAAGATATAGACATTAATGATGTACTTTTTAAAATGAAAAACCAAATGTAACTCATGCAAAACACTTGTTAAAACAAAATGAATGGAATGAAAGTGAAGGCTCAAAGGGGTGAACAAAGGTTAAATCAAGTGGTTTGTGTTTGGATAAAGGTTTAGAAATGAATGCCCCTATCATCTTCACAAATCTAGGTATTAATGTAGCTTTGAAAAAGAATCTAAACAAGTTCTAGAGGTTAACCAAAACTAGATGAAAATCACACAAGATGAGAAAATATATGGCTCAACAATCCTTCCATTAAGGCTTTCTCCAAGATGTTTCTTCCTTATGGATCAAGCCATGAAACAAGATTAATAACACTGCACCAAAGGCATTCTACTATACTAATCAACTAAGAACAAAAACCACTCAAATCAAATGCAATCAAACTCAGCCGTGCAATATTCATGACAAACTCAATTATTTTTATATATTTTGGTATCTTTTATATGAGTTTTGTCAGCTTAATTGGTCTCTTTTTGCCTTAATTGATTTAATTTATTTTATTTTGAATTATTATTTTATAGGGGCAAAATTGTCATATTTTGGTTTAATTGTGAATAATTGGTTTTTTTGAGGACAATTAATGCTACCTTACTTTTGAATTTTGTTTGCAGGTTTTTGGAAGAATTAAAAAAAAAAAGAAGAAAAGAAAAAAAAAAAAAATATATATATATATATATATAACAATAATAAAAGGGGAGAGCAAAACGGAACGTTTTGCCCTCCCCCAACCTAATAATAATAATCACTCACACACACGAGACGGAAGGAAGCAAGCGGCGCTGAAGGGCTGGGGCAACACACGCACGCAAGAGAGGCACGAACAGAGACGCAAGCGAACAGTGGCGGCGGCGAAAAAGAAAAATAAAGAGGATCAGCTGGAGCGGGAGGCCTTGGAGCTATGGTTGTGATGGTTAAGAGTAGCTAAATCCTCCAATTCTCTAGAACAGTGTTTATGGCTTGAACTTAGATCTTCAAAGGGGAGTTTCAACTCTTCTAATCTTTACTTCTTTCATTATAATTGTGATTTCTAGGTCTTAGAATGAATTTTATAATGTTTGAATGGGCTGTGATGATTTATATTTGTATTAAGATTGGTTGTAGTTGTTGGAATCTTTGATTAGCATTTAACATTATGCTGTGATTAGCTTTAATTTCTTTATATTGTACTGGGTCAGACTATGTTTTGAAATTATTGTGAACATTTAGTGGTAATTCAAGGTGGCTTGGTTATTGGACTAAAAATGTTAATTGCTTTTCTTTGATTTTCTTTTTGGCTAATTGTGCTGAAACAGTTTAATTGTGAATAATTAATATGCAAGGTGGCTTGGTATTGATTATTCTAATTAAACCGAGTTTGGGGGGTGGCCCTTAGAGTCTTTTGAATTTAGCTAACTCCCAAATTAATTGAAGTAATGATAGCCTTAATCATTGTGCTAGAGGATTGCTCTTCCATTTGCTGTCATTTGTTAATTCTCTTTATTTATTTAATTCATATCCATTTTATAAACTAAAAATCCAAAAATTATTTACTCATTTTGCATCCTTTTAAATTTTGCCAATTAGTTAATTAAAAAGAAAATCAATCCCTTTCCAAGTCAATTCTTTATTTTTTATACTTAGTTGCTTAGGATTTCAAATAAAGGCTCCTCAAAGTAAAACGACCCGAGTTTTGTACTATATTGCATTACTTGGATTAATTTTTGATTGGGAACCCCAAGGCAAATGACAAAGGCTCTCATCAATTCACAAGCATTGTTCAAAAAGATTTTTAAAAGAGATGCCCAAGGATTACAAAAGTCAAGTCAGCAACAGAGAGAACATCAAATAACCCATACAACAGTGCAAAACACTGAGGCGAATGAAAATAGGAGGACACAGAAACTAGCAGCAAAATTCCCAAGCAAGAATCACTCTCAAATCATGCGATGCAATTCAGAAATCAACCAATAAGGCAAAGAAGAGGAGCAATTATAGTAGCAATACTTAGGAAACAGGTGCAAATCCAAAGGCAGAAATTTTTTTTTTCCAAGAGAAAGCTCAACAACTCAACAACAATCCTTCCCCCACACTTAAATTTTGCATTGTCCTTAATGCAAAATCCAATGACAAGGTAATGACAAGAGAAAAAGAGGATCAATAAGGGAGTAAACAAAAACAAGATTACTTTTCTACTAGAATAGCTCCCCCACACTTATCCTCTTCAATAATTCAGTTAAGCACAGTTAATCAATGCAAAGTTAAGAGAAAATAAGTGAGGAAAGAGACAACCTTGTGCTTAAAGCGCCTTAAACTCTTAAAAGAGAAATTCTCATCAATAATGAGAAACATGAAACTTAGCAAAAAGGATTGCTTTTGATGATTGCACTTTCTTGGTGGTGGCTCAGGGTCAATTGAAAGAGGTCCAAGAGGATATGGTGGAGTTTGGTGTTGAGGAGATCCCTTCCAAATATGTGCCTGCACAGAAAACAACCTAGCAGCAGTACCAAATCTAACAATATAGACTTCGAGAGATTTCAAATAAAATAAAAACATTTTATGATTTAGACTCTTCAAATAGCTACAGCATCCAAGAAAGTCAATGATACTCCCATCAGTAGGAGTCAAACAATCATTTAAAGTTTCAAAACACTTAGGTTCACGTGACGTGGAAACTGAAGAATCCAATTGACAGTTATTAGAGTACAGCACATCACTATCACATTCACAATAGGTGGGAGGTAAAAGCATGAAAGCAGAAGAAGATTCATACAGAATACTACTATTGACACAACTAACTAAATCAGGAGGCAAATCACGAGACAAAACTTGTTGGAAAGGTTCATCTACATGCATAATTTTGTCAATCAAAATTTCAGAGTCTTTCTCAACAACACTAGAAGCTACTAACTCAAAGAAATTATCATGCAATTGGTTCTCAAGGCAATGATCATTCTCACATTTGTCATCAATAATTGCACTCAAACAAGATTTAGCAATCTCAATGTTCTCATACTTATCAATAACAACGCTTCCAACACTGTGAAGAGGAACATGATTGGCATGTAAATCATCACACAAAACAGCATCTTCATCCAAATCACTACCACTAAGAGCAACAAAATGAGTATTAGCATGTTCAAAAACATGAGGGGATTCACAGACAATTTCTTCATCCACCTCAATATCACTCATATTATCAAAAGCTTCAACAAGAATAGTAGTTATAGCACAAGGGTCAATCTCCTCAAGAAGATGATCAATATTACCTGATATAGGACAC
Organism: Neltuma alba; assembly: GCF_004799145.2. Classification (NCBI taxonomy): domain Eukaryota; kingdom Viridiplantae; phylum Streptophyta; class Magnoliopsida; order Fabales; family Fabaceae; genus Neltuma; species Neltuma alba. The sequence goes on along the minus strand of NW_021637950.1, from coordinate 55,757 downwards.
AAGTCCTTATGAGTTTGTAGATGCTCATGCTTCATTTCAGCTTCTTGTACGAGTAAATCTGGGCACTTTGGCTCATCCTTCCCATTCTCAGATTCAATTTGAGCTATATCACTTAAGAACTTCTCCAATGCACTCTTATTCTCCTAACTCTTCTTCTGATTCCTTTGAGATTCCAGATATCCGTGCTTCTTCAAGTAATCATGGTAGTATGAATTTAAGCGGTCATAAGCTTCTCTTAAAATCGTATCTGGTCCTTCTTAGGAATAGTAAGAAATGGGTCAGGTTCATTGAATTGAGGTTCATGAGATTGGGGGAGAGAATGGTAGTTGGATTGGGACGAGGGTTGGTGGTAATATTCATATGGAAAAGGAGATGGTTCTTGGTGGTATGTATACGGTGGAGATATATTATTAGAGTATGGTTGGCGAGGTGGGAGTGATGGGTTAGGTGATTGATATAGAGGATGGTTCATCCAAGAGGTGTCATGAGCATAGATGTGATTAGGCATTTGAGACTCTAGTTGAGCTTGGAAGGAGTCCAACTGTTGTAACAACTCTTCAATCTCTTGAGAATATGTTGAATTAGAAGGTGCTTCATTCCACGTACTATTTCCTGCAAAAAATTGAGAATGTGAGAGTAGATCATGATTGCTATTAAACCAAGCCATGAAAAACAAAAAACAAAAAACCAAAAACAAATGCAAACTACTAAAAAAAAAACTAACAAAAATGAAAACTAAAAAGGCTCAACAAATGAACCCCAATCAAGGCTACTTGACACTTAATTACTAGGGAACCAATTTCTTGGCTCCCCGGCAACGACGCCACTTGAAGTTGAACTTCCCTTAATTGTCGCTTTGGGGTTACTCCAAAAATTAACCGAATTAATGCAATATAGTGCACAATCCGGGTCGTATTCACTTTAAGGAGCCGAAAATGAAAGTGAATCCTAGTAAATAAATGCAAGTAACCTTAACTATAAAAAGCTTTTTCTTTAATTATTTTTTTATTATATTTTTTTCCTTTTTTTTTCTCTTTTTTTTTAAATTTTTATTTTTATTTTTAAATCTTCCAAAAACCTGTAAACAAAATTCAAGAATAAGGTAGCATTAATTGTCCTTAAAAATCAATTAATCATAATTAAATCAAAACATGACAATTTTGCCCCTATAAAATAATAATTCAAAATAAAACAAAATAAATCAATTAAGGCAAAAAGGGACCAATTAAGCTGACAAAACTCATATAAAAGATACCAAAATATATCAAAATAATTGAGTTTGTCATCGAATGACCTCAAATTGTGTCTTAAATGTATTTGAACGATAAAACACAGCTTATTTTTCAAAAACACTCTTATTTTTTAAAAGGGTGGATGGGAGAGAGAATGAATAGGAAAAAAAACATATGGGAGGACATGTAATTAATTGAATGTGAAAAAAATAAAAAAGCATTGTGATGCATGATTTTTATATTGTTGATGTTGCAGGTTAATTTAACATTGTAATTATGAGATAAACTATTACATGATTTGGGAATAACCTATTTAGTCAGTCCACATTCTTCATATTTTTAAGTGGGAGGGGATCATTAGATGATTGGTAGAACATTATCGTTATATTGAAACTAGAAAATGGATTTTAGAACTAGATCATGGCGTGTGAGTTCATAGAACTATTGATGATGGGTGGATATATTGATTTGCTTTTGGAACAAACGAAAGTTTAACTGTTTTTCATCAAGTTTGAAGTCAGATCTTCTATAGATCAGATTATGTCGTTAATTAGGAAAGTTCTCTATAGGTGATTATTACTCAGAATATATTACCCGTAAATATATTATACATAACTTTCAGCTGTAATGACATGCTATAGGTGATGCATTAAGAACAAGATGATTAGTATCATATAAAATGAAAAGGACAATTGTATATGATCTCAAATTTTTAGCTAGGTCTCCGTGGCAACCTTCTTTTTTTTTCCACATCCTTTAACTTTTTTTTTTTGGGACTGACATCTTTTAATTTTGTTTAATCAAGTTTTCATATAATTTTACACGGCATAATGTTTAGAAGTATATTGTTAGTAACGCGTGCCTCTTAGTTGTCAGTTAGTTAGAGCTAAACTGACTGTTGAAAGTATAAATACAGCTATGATTTTACATTGAATTTTGTTGAATAAAGTGGAAATCAGTTTTCGTTCTCTTCTCTCTCTCCCCCCCCCCCTGCCTGTACCATATAAGGAGAGTTTGAACTCTTCATCACCCACATTTTGTCTTAAATGAAAGTAAGCCCTATGCCTACATGACAATTAAGTTTAATTTCTAATCCTCTGTGTTTTATCGGCAAAGAAAAGAAAACTTTTGTGTGCACGTGTGCGCGCACGTTCAGAGCAAGAATTCTCTTCACGATGTCTGGATTCAGACTGTGATACACGACTTTAGTACTCATCCATTAATGCAGTGATAAATCCACGTGTTTATAATGTTCTACTGAGTTATAAAACATAAATATGGACGTATAATCAAAAGCGCTCGATTTCTTTTATACATACAGATAGATTCACAAGTTTCAACCGTCAAAAGCACAAACAAGGTGTTCATGCAGGGGAGATTTGGAAGGGCTTAACTAGGTCACTAAGGTCTTGTTTGGTATGAAGCATTAAAAATGAGGGATAATAATTGACATTGAGAGTGAAAAACTATATTAAAAGAGTGTTTGGAATGAGTAATTATTTGATACTTGGGATTAGACAAATCTATATATGTGAAATTAGAGAATACCATAGGAGAAGGTGTTATTCTCCAATTCCATCTATATGGGATTGCCTAATCCAATGTGATAAGAAATCACTCATGCTAAATATTCTTTTAACATATGTTTTCAATTTTAGTTTCAATCCTTATCTCTTATTTTCAATGTTTGGTATCAAATGGGACCCAAAGTTATCATCCAGTCCAATATTAAATCAGCCAACAGCAAGTGCAGAAACACTCCATATCACGGAAGAACAGAGGTAAGGAAGGTATCTTGGTGTATTTTGTTCAGTGTTGCTTCCCGGTCCTTGTGGAAAGCGAGAAATGCAAGAGTTTTCAAGGGTGAATATCCTGATACTTACAAGCACGAGTAGCGAAGTGGGGTTCAAGATTAACTCGGGGATTGGCAGGGTGAAAAGGGATTTAGTTGTTATTTTCACATTCCTCCGATAACCGTATCCATAAGCAATCTTCAGTTCCCACCAACAATTGCACGCCATATTTAATTTCAATACATTAATTATTACTCTTATAAATGTAACTGAGAGGGAAATATATATATATATATATATATATAATATGAAGAAGAAGAATAAGGAGTCATGAGCACATATGGATCCTATTACAGGAAATACAACCAACATATATTAAGCATATTAACCTCTCCATAACCAGTTTCCTGGCAGAAGAGTAAAGTGAGCTATACTCTCTACAAGTATGTTTTGATTGAAGAGAACAGAGAAGAAAGAAATGTGATTTAGATCTAAATAAGAGATATGTCTAATTAGATCGAGCATTCCCTTCTTAATTCTTCCTCTCTCTGCAATTAAACTCCCATATCTTAAACTTCACGATGTAAACTCTTGTTACGAGGCCCATCAAAAGAAATATAAGGAAAGAACTACCATTTGCTTACATATCCTTTTTAGGATCTTCTGGAAATCCTTGCATCACTTGGTACAAAAACTCAGAATTATTGATAAGGAACAAGGAATAAAATTCATCCACGTCCGCTTCATTTGTTGCAAAGTTCAGACTATAATAGTTATCCTGGTCATATATATTTTCTGGGACCAATGGTTATTGGTTGGGTCCCAAAATCCCCGAATTCTTCAACTATTTCCCATGCGGCATTATTAGCATCGCTTGATTCTTCAATCGGTGAGCTTTCCAAGACATTAGCGGAGGAAGCAGCAACGAAACCAAGCAGAGGGTTTTCAGGTTCGAAATGCTTTGTTGTTTCTCTTTCACAAGTACAACTAGAATTCATTCTGAGCTCAAATTTGTCCGCTTGATTGCACTCCAGTTGCTTCTTTAGGTGGCTATGCCAACGGTTCTTAATCTCGTTGTCACTTCTCCCTGGTAATCTTTCGGCAATCAAAGACCATCTGCGACCACAAATGTTTTATATGTTACACACACACACACATGAAAGCATCTTACGTTTACTTGATATTTAAAGCACTTGAGCTTTGAAGTCAATTGATTCTTTCACATATAATTAAAGATTGAATTTTTCTTTAGTAACTCTAATTTCCATCCCCATGATGGAATCACAATGAGATCTAGCTGGTTTGCAGTGCAAACTACAAACTATATCTTATGTTTAGAACTGGAAGTAGTGTTAGGAATGTCAAGGAAACAAATTAAAACTCGATCATCCAACTTAAATTTTCACCCTCTTAAGAAAAGATTTTTCAAGTGAAAATCAAAACCTCTTCGTATATCCTCTAACTTTTTCCAAGTCTTCCTAGCCATTTTCAGGGAACTGAAAAAGAGTCACAAAGATACTTATAAACGAATTAATGAAACTTATTAAACTCAAATATTATTAGATCTAGCTACATATAGCTAGCGTCGAAGTTCATGCTTGTGCAACAAAGTCATTAACGACTGAGATACCAAGAAATCCCAGGATATCCGTGTTCCTATATTTGCAAATATCTGTTAAGGAAAAAACCTTGATGGATACGAAAAGCTCGCATGAATCCGGGAGAGCATATATCAGAGGTGAAATATGCTTACTTATTTCCAAGTTGTTGATGTAATTTGATGATGAGTTCGTCTTCTTCTTGGGTGTAATTTCCATGCTTTACGCCCGGACGAAGGTGATTTAGCCAGCGAAGTCGGCAACTCTTTCCACACCTTGATAAACCTGTACGTAATTGCAGCTGAAACTCCATCAAGATCTCTTTAACAAGAAACTAAAGTTCATTAGGCTGAAACTGACAAGTTGGTTTTGGCGTGGGTTTGGTTAACAAATTCTTTTGTGTGTGCGTGTGTGTGTGTACGTACCCGCGTGTTTGGGGAGTTGGCGCCAATTTCTATGACCATATATCTCAACATATGCTCTTAACCTTTCATCCTCTTCCTTACTCCACGCACCTCTCTTTATTCCGTTTTTGTCATAGTAAGGGCTTCTCGTCATTGCCTATGTATACTAATAAACTCAGTTTGTTTGGGTATCTCAGACAAGACTTCAATTCAACTATGGGAACATATGCACTTATAGAAGGCAGCAGACACTCGTATATAGGAACCTCAGCTTCACTCAATAATATATACTGAAGTCTTAGCTAGCTAGCAATGAGATTGGACTGCGCGCTGAAACAGAGATGGGTATGTTCTCTCGTTCATGGAAAATTCCCCTAATAGATTAAATTAAAAAATAGGAGTGCAAATTGTTCTGAGAAATGGCTCTTGATCGTCACATGCGAAATAAAGTTTTCTGGTCTTTCGGAAGAAAAATCGACACCGTTGCGTCGGTCCACGTCTTTGATTAAAGAAACACCCGCCTACTCATCAGTGTTTTCTTTTTCTTTTTTCCTTTTTTTTGGGGGGAGGGGGGAGGGCATTGTGCAAATTACTTTTTGACTTCGGGGACGTTAATAAAAACACTTCGTCTGCAAACACGTGATCGTTGCGACCTTCCCCCCCCCCCCCCAAGAAAGATGCAATAAGAAATTTGCAGTGTTTTTTTTTCCTTTGCAGAATACTTTTAGACGATTTTCCATGGTTTAAGATTTATTTAATCAGCATGAGCTCTTTGTCGAGAATCTAACGTACGGAAGTACATAGAAAAAATTACACATAGCTCCCAGCAGCACAATTTATCAATACAAGGTCATTTAAAATCTCAAAATAAATAGGAGGTCCAATGGGACCTAAAAGTAATATACTACCTCCGGTTCTTAATATAAGACCCTATTTGACTTTTAGTTTGATCCTAAATATAAGACCTTATCCACTTTGTCTCTCATATTTACTCAATTTTTTTAAGATAGTACTTTTAATAATTATAGTTCTAGTTAATACACTTGATTAATAAGGATATTTTAAGAAAGGCAACACATATTCAGGACAAATAACTAACTCAACTTACTTTCTTAATCTCTTCAAATTAGTCAACTGACTCTTATAATTAGGATCAGAGGTAGTATTTTAAATAAGAAATTACATCATTATCCCTATACACAAATTGATAAGCTCATATGCGTGGATGAACAAGTCAATAAGAACGTATTGACAAGTCAAAGGACATCAGTTAACAACTAAATTTATGAGATAACATAGCCTTCATATAAGATCAAGTTATCACAAAAGAGTATTATTATATGACAATTTTTAAACTGAAATCATGTGTGATCAAAGCATGCATATTGAGATGAAATAATTGGATTATATCATAATTTTGTTACAGACAGCTATTAGGTTGATAGCTAAATTTATGAGATAATATAACCTCACATAAGATCAAATTATACAAAATTCTTATACAACATTGACAAGGGTAACGGCTTATTATATAATGGTGACATTGTGTAAGAATTTTCCCGATTATACGCGCACACACACACACACACACAAGTATATGCTGCATAAGTGGAATTGAAATTATTGCGGCTACATCTCATTGTTTATGTACTATAGTGTAGACGGGATTTAATGCCTGAAACAAATTTCGTGTTTAGACCCCGCATGCCCATATCCAAAAAGTAGGTGCAATGTTAAAAAAACCGGATCGAACCGGACGGTTCAGACTGGAAACCGGTGAACCGGTCACTTGTCGGTCTGGTTCATGCTATGAACCGGAAAATTTTTGAACCGGTTCAAACCGTAGTGACTCGGTAATAACCCGGTCAACTTGTTGGGTTAGATAGGTTAATTGGGTCACTCTTTTTTTAAAAATAAAAACCAAAAATTGGAAGTTTGAGGAGAAAAAGAAAGAGGAGGAGGAGGGCGGAAGAGACAGCGGCGAGAAGGAGGAAGAATGGAGAAAAAGGAAGGGAAGAGGAAAGCAACTTGCCAAACTTTTCTTGGAAGCATAGAGCGCATATGTTGGAGTGTTGATTTTGCAAGCATCATTGCTGCCATGTCCAGCCTGTTTCTGCTTAGGAGGAGGAGTTGAGGAGGAGAACAAAAATATATTCAAACTTGAGAGAAAGATGAACGAGAACCGATGGGGAAAAATAAGTGAAGGGAAGAAAGGCATAAGTTCTGGAGTTCTAAGTCAAATCAAAACACTACAGAGAGTTTTTTTTTTTAAAAAAAAAGATATTGTATGGGCAGACTATTCGCTGAGGACTTGCAGGCTCTAGCACAACTTTTTTCCTTCTTTTTCGTTCTTCGAAGCATTGATGTGATTTTTCATTCATCTCATCTTTATTTTTTTTAACCGACATTTCTCCCATTAATCCATATATATATATATCAATTATATATAAATAAATACTATAATTTTGAAGATAGTGGAGGGAAGGCCGGTTAAAAAGAAAATTGAGGAGAGCTGCTTGGGTGTAATACATACTATTTAATAAAACATTCTTAATGTTATTACAACTAAATTATTATTATATTTCTTAATTTTTTGGTTGGCAGCAATTATTATTGTTGTTGTATTTTTTATCTTTAATTAAATTATATTATTTTAATATTACCGGTTTGATCCGAGTTGACCCCGATCTGACCCACTAACCCTTGAACCACTATCTTAACCGGTTTAGTGTCCGGTCCGGTTTTTTGTTCCTTGGTTAATTACATTACTAGAGTTGTAAAAGTCCAAAAAAAATAGTGACCAGTCACTAGAACTCCAGTGACTGGTTGTCGACTGGTCGCCCGAGCTCAGGGGACCAACGGCCTGCCTAAACCCCTGCGGTGGTTGCCTGTGCCGGAGTTTCGGCGACCAGCCAATTGATAAGGATGTTTGATAATTTTTTCAAAAAAAATTAAGGACAATTTGGTTTTTTCAGCAAATTTTAAAATCTCAATTTAGTCATGTGTGACCAAATGAAGATTTTCAAATCTAAGTATCATTTTTGTGCCTTTTTTTTTTCAGATTTGAATTTAAATAATTTTTTTTAAAAATGATCAAAATATTAAAATCACGTGGACACCATGTCAATCTAGTACTGCTAGCGGGGGTCCCTTCCTAAACCAGTGTAAAAAACCTAAAACAACCGACACAAATAGGCATTTTTCTGTACGACTGTAATAGTAAAAATCAGAAATTCTTTGGTACACAACAAATAAAAACAGCACCCCCCCCAAAAGAAGACCAATTCATAATGTTTGGAGTCTTTAGACTAGTTTGATTAGATTAAGAAAATTAGATAAGTTAGTTAATTATAAGAAACATGACATGTTTTTGTTAAAATACCATAATAATCTTTCTTAATATATTTCTTCTCTTACTTACTTGATTATGGCTAATAGAGTATTTATAGAAGTAATTTAAAAAAAATTAATAAAAATAATAAATAAGTCTTATATTTAGAACTAAAATTAATTTAACAATTAGGTCCTATATTAAGGATTGGACTGAGTACTACTAAAATTCTTGATTTCTCTCATGAATGTTTAATTATTCCCATCCGGTCCCTGAAAACACCCCCAATCCTAACTACCATGTCAGTCTGAAGTCAACCCTCATCCTACAAAGGGTCGTGTGAATGTAAAACTAACAAGGTTTCAACAAAGGTTCGTGTGAATGTAAAATAACAAAGTTTGGGTGGAAACCGCGTAGTCGAAAAAGTTAAATACAAGGTATAGTTTTAAAATGTCTAATTGTACGGAATCGGTATTTTTTAATTAAAAGATAAGGAGTGACACAAAAGCAAACAGTATCAAGCATTGACTTAACTTTATTTGTCAACCAACGAATCCCGAGAGTATCTCTTAATACCCCACGGGGAAAAAGGACCACCAAAAGAAAGTTCTCGTTCAAATTCGTACACCCATATTTAATATCTTGTTATCCCTATGGGAATTTGCCATGAAATTTGAAAGCATATCCGTGTTTTCCAGCATGTTGCCAGCTGGGGCTTCGATATCATTGAATGGAGCCAAGGTTCTTATATATATACACGAGTATGGGCTGCCTTCTGTAAGTGCATATGTTTCCATATTTGAAGTCTTGTCTCAGAGAACCAAACAAGTTTAGCAATATACATACATACATATATATATATATATATATATAGGTGACGACGAGAGGGCCTTGCCATGACAAGAATGGAATAAAGAGAGGTGCGTGGATTAAGGAGGAGGATGAAAGGTTAAGAGCATATGTTGAGAGATACGGACACAGTAATCGCGTCAACTCCCCAAACAAGCAGGTATATACACGCACACACACACTTGAACTTGTTAGGCAAACTTGATCCAGATTTTGGTTATGCATTACTCGGTGATGGCCATGGTGATCTCTTTCGGTAATTCTCACTTGGATGTGTTGTTATATACTACCCCCGATCGTTAATATAAGAGTTCGTTTGACTTTTATTTTGGTCCTAAATATAAGACCTTAATCTACTTTGTCTCTCATATTTATTTATTTTTTCAAGGTAGTCCTTGTAATAATAGTAGTTCTAATCAATACATTTGATTAGTAAAAATATTTTAAGAAAGATAATACCTACTTGTTACAAATAACTAACTTAACTAGTTTTCTTAATCTATTCAAATTAGTTAACTAGCTTTTATATTAAGAACTGGAGGTAGTACATCTTTTGTGAGCATCAACCAACTTGTGTTTTCAACGTTGTATATTCTTGGCGTTGCATATGTTTAACCTAGTAATTACGAGATGAATTAAATTAGGTGATTTGGGAATAACTTGTTCTTTTTTTTGCGCCATGGATTTGGGAGTAACTTGTTTGCTCAGTCCATATTTTTAAGTGGGAGGAGAAATTAGATGATTGGGAAAACATTAGTGTTATATTGAAACTAGAAAGTGGATTTTAGAATTAGGTCATGGTATTGGTATGTGAGTTCATAAAACTGTTGATGTCTTGATGATAGGCGTGGATTCATTTAATTTTCTTTCCCATATGGGACGCACAGAAGTATATATAACAGCTGATCTCATGTAGTCTCATCAGGATATATACTTTTTCCATGAAGTCGTAGAAATCAGATTTTCTATAGACCAGATAAGTTAAGGAAATTCTATGGGAGATGATGATTCAGAATATGTGTACCTGCAAATTAAATATATTATTACTTTAAGCTAATGATATGCTACCGGTGCATAAAATTATTACTACCTCCGGTCCTAAATATAAGAACTAGTTGACTAATTTGAGTAAATTAAGAAAATAAGTTAAGTTGGTTATTTGTAATAAATAAGTGTTATGTTTCCTAAAATATCCTCGCTAATCAAGTATATTAGTTATAATTACCATTACTAGACGGACTACCTTGAAAAAAAAAAGATAAATATGAGAAACAAATTGGATTAGAGTCTTATATTAAAGATCAAAATAAAAATCAAATGAAGTTTTATATTAAGAACAAGAGGTAGTAGTATTTATAAAATGAAGAGGACAATCATTTATGATCTCAGATCTTAGCTAGATCTCCGATTCTAGCAAGGCACCCTTTATATTTTTCTCCCCTTTTTGTCAACTTTTTTTTTTTTTTTGTAGGGAGAGTGCGATATCTGGATTACTACCCACAGTTCATCTTATATATCAAAGCTAGCCCCATGCAACAATTTATTTTGATTTCTAATCCTCTTTTTGTCCCCCCCCCGGGGGGCTTCTTGGAGCAAGGATCCTCTTCAGGATGTCTGGATTTAGATTAAATACACAATTTAAATACTCATAAATAATGCAGGGATAAATTCATATAATAATATTCACTTATTATATACAGATATGTACGCATGGTCAAAAGCGCTCGATTTTACTATGCATGGAGATTCACGTAACAATTTCGGTTTTATGCATGGATGAAAGTCCACAAACTTCAATAATAAAAAGGCACAAACAATATGATGAAGGAACCTAGCTACTTGCAAGATCAAGACACGTTATTAGTAGGATAATAATTATGAGTGTGCTGATGGAATTTCAACTTTCGAAGGAATGAAAAGGAATGTAGGTGTTTTTTTTTGACATTCCTCCAAAACCATCCGCAACTAGCCATCTTCAGTTTGACCAACAATCTGCATGCCATATTTAATTTCAATATTAATTATTACTGTTATAAATGTAATTGAGAGGGGAATATGTTAGAGAAGGAGAGCATAATCATGAACTCGTATACATGCATTTTATTATAGGCAATAAAACCAACAAGATAACCTCTCCAAGCAGAGGGTTGTTGGGGTCGAAATACTTTGTTGTTTCTCCTTCACAAGTACCACTAGCCTTCATTTTGAACTCAGATTTGTCCGCATGATTGCACTCCATGTGTTTCTTTAGGTGGCCATGCCAATGATTCTTAACCTCGTTGTCACTTCTCCCTGGCAATCTTTTGGCAATCAAAGACCTTCTACGAGGACAAATGTTATATATGTTGGAGATATATTAGGTATATACCGGATACATATGAAATCGTCTTACGTTTACTTGATGTCTAAAGCACTTGAGCTTTGTAGTCAATTGATTCTTTGACCTTTAATTATAGACTGCATTTTTTCCTTCTTAACTCTTTTCATTGGAAACTAAAGTTAATTAGGTTGAAATAAACAAGTTGGTTTTTGGTGCAAGTTTGGTTAACAAGTTCAAGCATACCTACATGTTTGGGAAGCTGAGGCCAGTTTCTGTGCCCATATCTCTCAACACAGGCTCTTGACATTTCATCCTCTTCCTTACTCCACGCACCTTTCTTTAATCCATTTTTGTCATAGTAAGTGCCTCTAACCATCACCTGTATATATAAATTACCTACCAAACTTACTTGGTTATCTCAGATCAACCTGATTAAGTGATTTCAAATATGGAAACCTACACATATAAGCTAAGGCACACACACACACACACACACACACACACACACACACTAGAACCTCTCGACTCACTCAATATACTGAAGCCGTAGAGAACAATAAGATTAGGAAACACGCTGAAAGAAATGAGTATGTTTTCTAGTTCATGGAAAATTCCCCTAGCAATTTAACAAATATAAAATATAGGTGTATGATTTTGAACAAGAAGAAGCACTGTCTGTTACCTTTACTTTTGGCGGTTGTTTTTCTGGGTCGGCTATTACTAGGAGTGCAAAGTGTGGTTATGAGAAATGGATCAAAATTGGTCACTTGCGAAATAAAGTTTTTATGTTGGTTGGAAAACAAATTGATACAGTTGGGGCGGGCCAAGTCTTTATAAAAAGGATACACGGCTCATCAGTATGTAATTGGTCAATTTATTTAAATATATATGATACAAAACTTTTTGACTTTTTGACCGTGGAATTAAGGTGGACTTCACATGGACGAGATAGTTAGGGTTTCATGCGTTGGAATTAATTGTTATCAGTTTGCAGAATATAAGGATATATATAAAGATTTAACAGAACTTTATAAACCAATCTTCTGGAAGAGTTAAAACTGAGGGGGGAAAAATACAGTGAAAATCTCAAAAAAAGAAAAAAAAACTTAAAATATACCGAATTTTAAATTAGGATTATTTCCTACATTTTAATTGGTTTTGACTATACTTGACTTGCAAATAATAACATATTTTTATAAAAATTCTTAATTTAGAATTTAGTAATTTTCAGGTTTCTTTTGTAGGATTTTCCCTAAAATATAAATGAAAATTTCTTAAATCGTATCATTCTTCATCTAAATATATAAGCGCCTAACCTCAAAGGAAAAAAGATCATATGCACTGACAGAATTCTTTGGCCGGGACTTCCTTTTACATAAATCATTGCATTTGACATACTCAAACGATAGACACACGCAAGCGAACACTAGACATGAAATTAGTTTCAGCCTTTAAATTTGAATATTTCATAAATAATAAAGAAAAGAAAGTCTTTTGGACTGTGTTCTATTCAACGACTTAGTAAGCCTCATTCTATGCATCATTTGAATAATATGCTAGTTTCACATGACTTTAGCGAATGGAGGAAATGGGTGAGAAGCGAAACAATCTTTGGACTTGATTAGGTATGAAAGCAAAAACTGAAATATTACACCCTATTTGGCGACATGGTGATCGAGAAATAGAAACCAAAATGGAATTTGATTTGTATTTTTGTAGATTATTGTGTCTGAGTCATGAAATATGCATGCATTTTGCTTTCCTTCCTGCCTTGGTTCTGGTTTCCCACTCATCAGAACAAGCAAATTGCATAACTTAGGAAACTAGTAAACCAGTTTCTACGTTTGATATGAGAAGTGCCGAGTCCGGCTAGTGACTACCTATGGGCACATTTGACATTTCACTAATATTAATATAAATGCTACTTGCATATGTACACATTTCGAAGCAGTTCTTCTTGAAGGTCATAACTTAATACTAGTGATTATGATTTAGACACTATTCAATTCATTTAATTTCCATCTGTTGCGTGGCTTGGGATTTTGGGATTAATGTTTTTATCTATTTCCTTTAAATTCACGCTTTAAGAAAGCAGTATATTTTGTTCCCAAAAGGGGGAAAATATCGGTTTTGTTGGGTCATTCTTCCCAAATGTTTCTTTTATATGAATTTTGTATTTCATAAATCTTTTGAGGGAAGTATTCTTTAATAATCATATTACAAGTTGGTGATCTTACACTGAGAAGAGTAAATATATAAGGTAAATTCTGTGTGCTTGTGAGAGATGGACATTAAAAATACAAAATAAATATAATTATGTCGGGAGGTTGGGCATTTTTTTTCAAATGCCAATCTCTTATTTAGTGCAAAGCCAAAAACAAAGGAAAAGAAATCTCTTATGGCCGGAGTTAATTTAATAATTTTAACTTTAAGTGATTTATCTCTTTCTCAAAAAAGTTTCAAGGACGATAAACAACTTTCATTAAATCACCCTATTCGTTCACATCATTGAATACTTTCAACATCTTAAAGATATATTATAATTATTAGACTAGTTAGCACTTGATAATACTATGTGGCTTTTGATGGCAAAAAAAAAAAAAAGTGGCTTTTGATGGCAAAAAAAAAAGTGGCTTTTGAGTAAGCAATTTATTATTTTCCATTATTTAACTCACTTTTTAACCAACATTATTTAACTCACTGTGATCTTGGAAATTAAAATATAAAACTTAATAAACTTAGGGTGCTAAATGATACGCACATCTTTGCCGGTTTGCCCTTAGTATTTTGTTTTAAAATTATTGCCCGTGATCAAGGGACATGGGATTTGAGTTTACCCGCATGAAAGTTAAAGAAACTTGACTTTAAACCCAAAAAAAGGAGGGAAATTGATTGCTGCCTAAATGCTCGTCGGCCGCATCGCATTTTGGAAAAGAAAAGAACCGGTCGCCTAATGAAATTCAAAACTCCCACAGAAGATACTATTTGTCCTGTTGTTAATTAAAGGCTGATGATCATCTTTTTTTTTATTTTGCAAAAAGACAAAATGATGATATTAAATAGTAGAGTTTTACATAGTACAAAAACTTAGCTTACAAATAAAATGCTGAAAAACAACTACGAAAGGCATGCAATAAGGAAGAGTAGTCCTGCCAAATTATGCTGGTCGAAGAGGGAGGTTCCACTGGGATGCGGATGATGCTTTTGTTAATGAAGGTCTTAATATTACTTCAAGGAGACTAGAATTATGGATCCAACACAGAGAGGCTCTGAAGCATTGACCAATAGAAGAGATGCCAATCGCTGAATGACTCTTACATAAAAGCTTCTTCAAGGGCAAACCACAATGACTAATGATGCCATGATATTCATGTTGTTTCAATGCCCTATAAATAGAATGGAAAAATGTGTTCTCTTTCTACCCTATAAATAAGACTAGAGAAGTTGAGTACATATTAAACAAGAATAAAATTAAAAAAGTTATTAAATTTTAAATGAGAATTAAAAAAATTTAAGATTTTTTTTATTTGTGTAAAACATGTTGGAAGATGAGTAGTGATGAGAAGGGAGGTAAAAGTTAAGAAAAGCAATAAGAAGAGTAGTGGGATTGCATGGTTTTCAGGATGGAATGGTGATGCTGAAATTGGTGGTGGGTGCAATTAATTGGCAGAACAAGTTCACATGAAATGCGAGAATGAGAATTGGTAGCCATAACGATAAGCTTCCAAGCTTCATTAATGGACCAGCAAGGTGCCTCTTTGTCTCCATCTCACCCATTCTTCATATCGCCAATTCCACAAATATTAATTCATTACTCTCCACTTTGTTACTGTCTTGTCTTTTTCCTTCTTCCCACACACTGTCAAGTTTGACACGGGTATTTTTCAATGGTAAAAAAAGCACTCCTGTTGGAAATTGGAAATATATACTCTATCAAGTCTTATACATGTTTAACGAATTAAAAGTTAAAATTAGTTAAAAATAATAAATATGTCAATTTTTTTTTTTTCAAATTTGTCTTTATTTATTAAGAGAATAAATGAGAGAGGCAATAAATAAAAATAACAATAAAAGAGAATATATAGGGATAATATTAATGTGAGAAAAGGAGTACTAAATACAGTCAACTAATGGCAAAATAGAAAAGAAGTTATAAATGTTCGGACAAATTAAAAAATGATGCTTATATTTTGGATTAGATCCGTCTCTAAAAATAAAGCTTATATATAAGAGCAGAGGGAGTATTACCTTGGAGTTCTGATTTTAGTTTTGAAATAACCATCGCTGTAAAATTTCAGCAAAACGTTGGTTTTAGAATATTGCACTCTATTATTTAAAGAAAACAATCATGCCTAATGTCACTTGTTGAGGCTGGTCAAGGTGATGAAAGCAGGATGGGGTGTGACTAAAAATAGGGTTGAAACCTTCCTGGTTATTTTTTTAAAAAAACTGAGATGCAAGCAAATGTTAGTCTAAAAAATAAATCAAAATATTTGGCCAAAAAAATAAAACAAAATAAATAAGATTGTTACTTCCAGAGTTCCAGGCCGTTGGGAAAAATGGTTTTGGGTGAAAGTGTACTTTTAATTCTTTTCGGAAGCCCAGCTCTGCTTTAGCATGGCCTTTTTGCGCGGTGGCATTTTTCGGGTTAAAACGCGGGCAAATCCTGGAAGAGAGAGTAAGCTAAGCTGCTTGCGCGTGCCAAATGAGTAAGCTGTTTAGGAATCTGCAGACTGTAAAGCAGAGTTTTAAATTGGCCATAAAAAAGGAATTTTAAATTTGCTAAGATTATGTTTTTACGTTGATAATGATGAAATAATATTCTATCAGCATATATATACATACTACAAAGCTGTACTATTTGTAATTTAATTTGTAGAATCCTATATGTTGAAATATTAATTAATTAGTAAGTAAAGTTAATTAGTTATTTCTTACTCGGTTTTAATGCTAAGCTCTAATTTACATAAAGAGCCTAGAGTTATCCATTTTATGTATAGGTGTGATGGGACGTGGAGTCCTCACTATATATATATATATGTATATGTATTTCCTATATATAAGTTTCAAACAACCAAATTATGTTTAACAAACTACCAGTTAAAATTAGTTAAAAATAATAAATATGTTAGAATTTTTTTTTCAAATTTATCCTTATTTATTAAGAGAATAAATGAGAAGCAATAAATAAAAAATGATAAAAAAGAATGTAAGGGTTAATATTAATGAAAAAGAAAATACTAAATACAATCAACTAATTAAAGACAAAATAAGAAAAAAAAAGTAATAAATACTCATACACTCATATTTCGGGCCAAACCCATTTCCAAAAATAGAATTTATATATAGGTCCAGGGGGAGGGTATTCAAAGACCTTCGTTCATGGGAGTCAAGCGGCGGCGGAGGAGCCCCTCTATTTTGACGACCATGGAATGGGGTATTATGGGAAGAAGGAGGCTTCAATTTATTTGCCTGGAAACTCCTTATTGGAAGCTGCCACCTTCTGGATGGATCTGCAACTTTTGAAATATGACTATCTTAACTCCTCATCATCATAGCAACGAAACTGGAACCAAGAAAATGAATCATCGTTGGGTCCCAACAAAATGGATCTGCAACTTTTGAAATATGACTATCCTAACTCCTCATTATCATAGCAACAACACTGGAACCAAGAAAATGAATCATCGTTGGGTCCCAACAAACTTTTACTTTTATTTCCCCACAAACATAGATTCTCCCTTTTTCCCCCCTCTTTGATTTGTAAAGGCCAGTTATAAATCAAGATATTATAAGCGAAGCATAAATCCGTGATCGAATTGTCGTTGTAAATGATCATTTATACCTTATTAATGCATAACACTTGTAATTTTCAAATGGCTACTGGCTAGCTAACTAGCGGTAAATATGCTACATAAGGGAGTTAAAAATGCGAAAGGACTAATTATAAGTAAATGCATGGTTTGAATATAGACACTTGTTAATTAATATTTAATTTTTAACAAAACTAAACGTGTTTAAATATTTCATCTAAATTATGTATTGATATATTATATGATTATACAATATATGTAAATATTATTTGTAACCCTAAATTTATGCTTGTTGAGATCATGATCACTTACGAAGGAGATATATATATATATATATATATATATATATATATATATATATAACTGACGTGACTCACGTGAGTATAAAGGGAACCCAATCAGACATAAATACCAATATTCTCTCATTGTGATCTCAATTTATAGACACTCAGCTAATAATATAATATAATCACTTTAAGTTATGGAATGGGATCAAATTGTTTTTGGGAAGAGACAGGATATATTATTATGGAAATGTGTGGTTTGTACGTTAATATTGAACTGGTAAACCTGCTTCGATGGATGTGAATCTCTACGCGGCTTACTGGCGCACCTTTTTTGGTTAGTTTTGGGTCATCAAAAATTGGGAACACACGATCGAGCTAGCACGTGGTTTTACCTTAAAAAGGATCGAACTCGACCATCTAGCCAACAAACGTTGTTTCTTCTGACCAACCCAACGCAACAAAGGTATTGGAATTTCGTAGAAGCCACGTACAGGTTTCATAATATATCACGTGCATGGCCTAATTAAGTACTCCTCCGGTCCTTAATATAAGACCCATTTAACTAATTTTATTAGATTAAGGAAGTTAGGTAAGTTAGTTAATTATAAGAAATGTGACACGTTTTTCCTAAAATACCATAATCATCTTTCTTAATACCACATCTTCCTCTTTTACTTGATTATAGTTGAGGGAGTATCCATAGGGGTAATTTAGAGAAAATTGATAAATATGAGAAATGGGTATTATATTTAGGACCAAAACCAACTCACTAATTGGGTCCTATATTAAGGACCAGAGGAGTACTTCTACAAGGAAAGGAACTATTAGTTTCAGTATTCATCACCTTGATGAGCACTCTAAACTCATCAAATCTGGATCAGCTATATCTGATTTAAATAATATAGATTTAAAATTTTTAATTAATTATTTTTAAATAAAAAACTATTTTTTGAAAAAAAATGATAGTTAAGAGATTATCTCTATTTTAAATTTTATACATATTAAAATAGTTATTTTAAATATAAAAAAATTAAATCTGAACCATCCAACTTACACATGTAATTTAAATCTAATAAACTTAAAGTGTGCGGAAACTGGTTCCAGAAAGGAAATCGATTTGCTTGAGTGAAACGAACATTCCACCGAAGTCCCTATTGCAAGTCAGACATCTCCAGGTTCAGCTATGGCGGCCCGATCATAGATCGACCATCTCTCCAAGTCCTTCTTTTCATTTTAAGGATCAAATTCATTCTATGAACGTTGACACTGCACACCCAAAAAAAAAAAAAGCATTCAAGAATGTTCAGCGCTAGCTGTAACTTAATAAGAAACCAGCCTCACGACAAGGCACCGTTTTTTTGCTCCAATTTTTAAAGATTTTTAAGAAGAGTTTCTTCATATTTTCTAGAGTAGAGGACGCCATTTTGAAGTATTTGCTAAGGAAAACAAATGCTGAGAGCGCTCTATATTTTGCCATAGAAGAAACTGAGTTTTAAAGAAAATCTGCATATTGATTCAATTCAATTTTCTGCTCTATACATCTTCCCTCTGCTTTCTCTTATTACTCGCTTAATTTATGATTTATATATTATTGGCAATGCATGTTTAACCTTGTAATTATGAGATGAACTAAATTAGGTGATGTGGGAACAACTTGTTTATTCTTGATATTTTTAAGTGGGAGGAAATCATTAGATGACTTGGAAACCATTATTGTTATACTGAAACTAGAAAATGGATTTTAGAATTACTAGATCATGGTCTGTTGAGTTCATGAAACTATTGATGATAGGCGTGGGTTGATTTGCTTTTGGGGTACAGAAGTATAACTACTAATCTCATGTGGTCTCATTAGGATATAATTTTTCATCAAGTCAGATTTTCTATAGATCAGATTAATTAGTTAAGGAAGTTCTTTAGGAGATGATAACTCAGAATAAATGCCTGTAAATATATTATAACTTTAAACTATACATAATGACATGCGATAGGTGATGCATTAAGAACACGATGAAGTAGTGGGGTAATTAGTATAATATAAATATGGACGTATGATCAAAAGCGCTCGATTTCATTAAGAGAACACACTCACGAACATTAGTTTCATACATATACATGCAAGTCCACAAACTTTAACAATAAAAAAAGCAGGAACAATATGATAGAGTGGCCTAGCTACTTGCCAGAGCAAGGTGCAGACAAACACGCGCGCGCGCACATTATTATTAGTAGGATAATAATTATCAGTGTGCTGACGAAATTTCAAATTTGGAAGGAATGAAAAGGAATTGAGGTGCTTTTAATTTTTGACATATTCTTCCAATAACCATCCATAGCTAGCCATCTTCAGTTCGACCGCAACAATCTGCATGCCATATTTAATTTCAATGCATTAATAACCTCTTGTTATGAAGCCCATCAAAAGAAACATACAAGGAAGAATCGCCACTTGCTATATATCCTTTTTAGGATCTTCAGGAAATTCTTGCATCATTTGGCACAAAAACTCAGCATTTTGGAGAAGGTATGAGGAATAATCTCCACGTCAGCTTCATGTGCAGCATAGCACAGGCTGTAACAATTATCCTGGTCACATATATTCTCTGGGACAAATGGTTGGGTCCAAAAATCTCCGAATTCGTCAAATATTTCCCATGCAACATTAGCAGCGCCTGATGCTTCGAAGGAAAAGGCTGAAGATGAATTGTAAATGGGTGGTGAGCTTTCTGAGACATCACTGGAGGAAGCAGCAGAAAAACCAAGCCCAGGGTTTTCAGGTTCGAAATACTTCGTCATTTTTCCTTCACAAGTACCAGTAGCCTTCGTTTTGAACTCAGATTTTTCCTCATGATTGCACCCAAAGTGCTTCTTTAGGTGGCTATGCCAATGGTTCTTAACCTCGTTGTCACTTCTCCCTGGTAATCTTTTGGCAATCAAAGACCATCTACGACGAAAAATGTCATAAATGTTAGATATATATTAGGTGTACATATGAAATCATCATATATTTACTTGATGTTTAAGGCAATTGAGCTTTGAAGTCAAGTGATTCTTTCACATGCAATTAAAGACAGCATTATATTTTTTTTTTCTTTCGCAACTCTTTTCATCCCAATGATGGAATCACAATATCAGGAACGCTAAGAAAACAAATTGAAACTCGATCATCCAATTTAAATTTTCACACTTTCAGAAAGCATTTTCAAGTACTTCAACTTTTCCAAGGTTTTCCTAGCCATATTAAGGCAAATGAAAAACAGTCATAAAGACTCATGTAAGCAAATTAATGAAACTAATCAAACTCAAATATTATTAGATCGAGCCATATACAGCTAATGTCTAAATTCATGCTTCTGTAACAAAGTGATTAACGATTGAGATAACATATGCTTACTTATTTCCATGCTGTTCATGCAATTTGATGATGAGTTCGTCTTCTTCCTGGGTATAATTTCCATGCTTTACGCCCGGACGAAGGTAATTTAGCCAGCGAAGTCGGCAACTCTTTCCACACCTTGATAAACCTGAACGTAAATATAATTTCAAACTCCATCAAGATCATATCCCGACTTGTATTTCTTTAATTAGAAACTAAAGTTAATTAGGTTGAAACAAACAAGTTGGTTTTGGTGCAAGTTTGGTTAACAAGTTCAAGCATATATATACCTGCGCGTTTGGGGAGCTGACGCCAATTGCCGTGGCCATATCTCTCAACATACGCTCTTAACCTTTCATCCTCCTCCTTACTCCACGCACCTCTCTTCACTCCATTTTTGTCATAGCAATGGCCTGTCATCATGACCTGTGCAAGTTATTAAACTTATTTGGTTATCTCAGATCAATCTGATTTCAAATATCGAAACCTAGCAAGACACAGAGAAGCTAAGGCTACACACACATATATTTGAGAACCTCTCGGCTCCACTCAATAATACTTAAGCGCTAGCTAGCAATAAGATTAGACACGCCGAAAGAAATATGGGTGTGTCTTCGAGTTCATGGAAAATTCCCCTGACAAATTAAATAAAGATGGGTGTAT
Organism: Neltuma alba; assembly: GCF_004799145.2. NCBI lineage: Eukaryota > Viridiplantae > Streptophyta > Magnoliopsida > Fabales > Fabaceae > Neltuma > Neltuma alba. Next base: position 34,091 of record NW_021637950.1, on the reverse strand, counting down.
AATTTTGAACTAGAAGAAGCACTGTCTGTCGCCTTTACTTTTGGTGGTTAAGGGTGCAGAGTGTCATGAGAAAGGGATCAGGATTGGTCACTTGCGAAATAAAAGTCAAGTCGTTTGGGGAAAAAAAACGATACTACTGTTAGGTCGGCCCATGTGTTTTGTAAAAAAGATACCCTGTTCATCACTATAATTGGTCACATTATATATATATATATATATATATATTATATAGTACGAAACTTTTGACTTCGTGGACGTTTAGTCAAAAAGCTTTGTCTGCATAAATGATCCTTCGGAGTCCTTCCACAGTGGAATTGGGGTAGACTTCAGATGGACGAAATAGTTAGGGTTTGGGAAGGTTCAGATTACCGAGCGGGGATAATTAAACATGAGAAAAATCAAGGAGAATTTCACACGTTGGTTAATTGTTATCAGTCTGGAAAATAAAAGTATATACATAAGGATTTGGTGACTTGGTGATCGAGAAATATTACGCCCTATTTGGTGACCTGGTGATCGAGAAATAAAAACCAAAATGGAATCTGACTTGTACATACGGAGAATATTGTGTCTGAGTTGTGAAATATGCATGCATTAACTTTGCTTTCCCCTATGCTTTGGTTCCAAATGCATAACTTATGAAACTAGAAACCAGTTTGTACGTTAAGAAAGCAGTTTATTTTGTCCCCAAAAAGGGAAAAATATAGGTTTTGGTGTTGGGTATATTCATTCTCAAATGTTTAATATCTATCTAATTCGTATATTAAAAAAAAAAAGTGGATGTAGTGTTTTAAAATTATTAAACGTGGTTTCGGAGCATGGGATTTGAGTTTACCCGTTGTGAATTTTTTTTTTTTTTTAAAAAAAACCTTGACTCTTAACTCAAACAAGAAAAAAGAAGACCGTACAAGATCTACGTCGTCGTCGTCGCTTCTTTAATTTCTGGGACAACAGGTGGGGTTCAAAAATCGCCGAATTCTAATTCTTCTAATAATTGCCATACAGCATTACCATGGCTGAAGGTGAAGGTTGATTTAATTTTGGCAAAAATATGCATTTTTATTTTTTAATTTTGTACAACATTTCTTTACTTCTTCACTTTCTCTCTGTCCAAATAAAGGGTTAATTTTGGAAAGCCAAAAACATGCTTAAACGTCACTTGGTTGCTTTTGATGAGTCGTGTTTGTTTGTTTCTTGTAATATAGAGTAGTTCTTATTTCTATCTTTCCTTATGAAAAACAAATCACACCGCACCAAAAGGTTCAGATAAATCTGGCATCTCTTTTGGAAATGATTGCATCTTCCGTAGTTTTACTAAACCCTAATCTTTGTCCAAGCAAGTGCAAGCAATTAAAGGTATAGAATAATATGTTATGTAAAAATATTTAATAAGTTTTACTTTTGCCCCTTTGAATTTTAATGATTTATATGTAAATTATAAGCCGAGGTTTTATAGTTCCTTTTTTTTAGACATCTGAAAAAGAAAAAGAACTACTAGACTTCTTCTTTTATTAGTAAAGGTAGAATTTTACTATTTGAATTTTTTGTTGATAAATTTGATAATGTAAAAAAAAAATTTAAATGCGGGAAATAGAGTAAGTTGGGTAAGCATGCCAAGTGAGTCAGCTATGATGGAATCGGTAAACTGTAAAGCAGAATATTATTCATTCGACCATTAATATAAGACCTATTTAATTAATTTGATTTAGAGCTTGTTTAGCTAAGCATTTGGAGGCAAATAAGCTGCTTTGTTTCAAGCATAAGCTCATTTGAAGAATCTGTGCTGTTTGGCTTGCAGTTTGACCAATCTGACTTTTGTATAAAAAGCTACAATAATAAGCTATAAGCTAAAATTAACAGCTCATGACATATAGCTTTTAAAACATAGAGAGAGAAAAGGTTAAAAAATTTATTACCTCCTTTGGTTCTTATTATAAGCCTCAAATAACTAATTTGTAGATAACAAAAAATCAGTTAAAATTAGTTAAAATAATAAATAAGTTAGAAATATACTTTTGTTTTTAAATATGCTCTTATAAATATACTTTTATTTTTAAATATGTCCTTATAATAAATAATAAAAAATAAAAGAAAATATATGAGATCAACAGAAGCTTATAAATAATTTGGTAAAATTTTTTTTTTAATAATGTTTCATTATTTATCAAAACTCATAACCATTTTGGTAATTTTATAAACAAGCTTACTTTTACTTAATTATAATCCAAACAACTTTTTACCAATCTCACTTTTACAAACTAGCTTTTCTGAACTCCAATCCAAACACAATTCAACTTATCAAATTTAACTTTTACCCGCTTTTATTTTTCTAAAAGTCAAATTGACAATAAGCTACTTTTCCAATCACTAATCCAAACAGACTCTTAATTAAAAAAGTTGGGTAAGTTAGTTAATTATAATAAATATGACATGTTTTTCCTAAAACATCATAATCATCTTCCTTAATATCCTTCCTCCCTCCCCTACTTGATTATGGTTGAAAGAGTATCTAATAAGGATAATTTAGAAAAAATTAATATATATAATATATATTATTTACATTTATGACTAAAATTAACTCAATAATTAAGTCTTATATTAAAGACTAGGAAAATGTTTACTTATTGCATTAAAAAAAAAAAGAAAGGGAATTATGGCAGTTAAAGTGGCTTTTATACAGGGATCATTCTCCATTACAAGAGTGTTACGAGTACTTATTTTTATTATTTTTAAAATGCTCAGTGTAAATCTATTTGTTGAAATCAAGCATAGACCCGCTGCAATTAATTGAATACTACTTCCTATTATTAATATAAAAACTAGTTGACTAATTTGAATAAATTAAGAAAATAAATTGAATTAGTTATTTATAATAAATAGGTGTTGTTTTCTCTAAAATACATTTACTAATTATGTGTATTAATTAAAACTATCATTTGATGAAATCTTTAACATGTGCAACTATTACTACCTTTAAAAAAATAGATAAATATGAGAGACATAATAAATTAAGGTCTTGTATGTAGGATCAAATTGAATATCAAATTTGCTCTTATATTTTGGATTTTATTAGAAGAATCATGTTCATCTGTTTCGCAGAGATAAGGCTCTTGGAATTTAAGCCTTCTGTAGATTGCTGCATCAGCCCTTCTCTCTGCGTCTCACGAATTGCTACATTTCCAGTACCCTTGCTTCTTAAGAGCAACATTCGATTGTGCATATGTAAATATCTTTCTTTTTTTTTCCTTTTTTCTTTGTTCTATCTCACTTTCGTGTGGTTATAAAACTGGGCAGCATAAGAACATAGAGTTCATCTGATTTATAGTTAATAATAGGTATTATGATTATAACGCAGGAAAGTATATTGAAGTGCAATAATGTGATACAAGACATAACAGTAGAGAGGAACAAGTCTGCGTTCGATTTGGTTTCAAGTTCGGAGACGCCTATTAATCTGTTAGACCATCATTTTCTGAGCTCAGAAAGCGAAAAAACCAGCTCAACCACTATTGCCGCCTATACTCTGAGGCAAGTGAAGGACATTAAGAGAAGGAAAATAGCTGGTTACGGTAACAGTCACCCGCTCCAGATTTCTCAAATCGAACAACGCTGATCTGAAACAGAAGAATTTTAATCCTGCTGCCTCTCCGCCGATCGAGGACCACTTTGGTGATGCGGAAAGGAAGAAAGAGTGATTAGAGTACGAGAGGAAATTTGTTGGACAATATAACTTTGACATGGTCCCTGGTACGTCTTGATAAATCTGCAGGCTAAAAAGCAGATGAGGGAAGGCAAGAACGTAATTGTGTTTTTCTAGAGACCAAACAGAAGACAAAACGTTACTTTAAATTCGAGAGTCGAGTTTTTTTTGTTCCTGTTTTGTAGTACTAGAGTTGTTGTTTGTATTGTGTCTTTTAGCTTCTGCCAGAGGAATAATAACAGTAATAGCGTTCGCCCCAGAAAGAAATAGCAGTAATAGCAAAAAAAAAACAATTTTCTCGGGGATGAAAATAAAGAACTTCAATTACATAACCCACGAGTTTTGTTGTCATTATTACCGTATTATTTATTTTCTGAGTTTCTTGAGGAAGTCGAGGCCCAGTGCGAGGCAAAAATGGTGAAATCTCGGCGTGAATCTGGATTTATCATGATGACCAGGGTCCTTGTGAATCAGAGATTCGCGATAAACATGAGGAGGCAAACGCGGTTATCAATTAATTGGACAGCTAAGAAGGGTGTCTCTAATCTCTGCATGTCTCTCTCTGTGTCTTCATCCTCTCTCTCTTGTCCTTGACAGTTCTGAGTCGTAGTATTAGTTTAACCTTTCGAGATGTTAGTTGATTAAAGATTCCTGAGCTCTTTATTAACGAGAATGAATATCTCTAACCCAACCAATAATTTGATAAGAAGAAGTGGATGGTCCACGCGACTGAAACTTCCCCGTCGAAGATATTTGTTCGTACGCTTTTTTGAGATCTCTGGTTTGAGTACCTGCAGGACGATTGCAACTTCATGAAGAAAATGGAGACCACCAAACAAGATTAGTTCGAACAGGCGGGTAGAGGACATGGGATCTTAGTTCCATAGACGAAGGAAGTTATCAGAGTTTATTTTCCATATTAGCGAAATTTCCTTGTATATGTGTAAAATCCATCAGTATGCTGTGACTAAATGGTTCAGCCTTTACAGAGGAGTTTAAGTGTGATTAGTACTGGAATGCATTCGATATTAACGAGTGTGACGTAAATGTTGAAGAGCGTAATTAACAAAGGAGGATATTCCTGTTCCTGTTATAGAAACCGGGAACGCTGAATCAAACCCAGCTTTTACAAAGAAACAGATTACCGGGGAACTAATGACTCAATGATCTTCACCCGAAAAATGAATCAATGACACTGGTATTTTTCATCTTGACATTGGTATTTATCCATACCCAATTCAAAAATGGATTTCTGACCCAATCAAAAATTCCTTTACTTTTTTTTTTTTTAATATTCTCATCCTTCAATTAGTAATAGGCCTTTTGGAAAATGGAACTATCTATTACGTGGAAAGAGTTCTGATTTTTGTTTTGAAATATCCGTCGCCGTAAAACTTCAACAAGGCATTGGTTTTTAGAATATTTCACTCTATTATTATTTAAAGAAAACAGTCATACCTAGTGTTACTTGAGGTTGGCTTAGGTGATGAAAGCCGGATGGGGTGTGACTAAAAATAAGGTTTAAACCTTCCTGATTATTAGAAAAAAAATGAAATGCAAGCAAATGTTAGTCTAAAAAATAAAACAAAATAAATAAGATGTCATTTCTACCAGACCGTTGGAAAAAATGGTTTTGGGTGGAAGTGTGCTTTTAATCTCTTTGGAAGCCCAGGTCCGCTTTACCATAGCATGGCCTTTTGTGCGGTGACATTTTTGGGTTAAAACGGTGGAAAATTCTGGGAAAGAGTTTAAGCTAAGCTGCTTGCGCATGCCAAATGTGAGTCGGCCATGTTTAGGAATCTGTAAACTGTAAAGCAAGCAGAGTTTTCCGAATAAGTTGTTGGTTAAAAGGTTAGACGGTCTCGCCCTTATAAAGAAAGGAATATGAATTCAAATTTCAAAAATAGCATTTGTTGGCAGGGTTTTAATCTTAATGCTCCTGGCCCGACAAAGATTAGTTTCAAACCCAAAATAATCTAAAGATACTTTGAACTATGCCCCAAAAAAAAAAAAGCAGAGTTTTAAATTGGCCACAAAAACAGAATTTTAAATTTGCTAAGATTATGTTTTACGTTGATAATGATGAAATAATATTCTATTAGAATATATATACATGCTACAAAGATGTACTATTTGTACTTTGTAGAATCCTATATGTTGAACCAATGGGAATTGGGTCTAGCGGAAGGGGCTAGTCCCTCACAATATGACGAACTAAGGTTTCGAATCCCCGCTGGGTGAGGTGCCCACACTTAATGCCCGACAGTGCCTCAAATAGGATTGCCTCCTTTTAACCTTGTGAAATTCATGTTATTTCAACGCCTTTTCCCTTAGTTATCATATTTTTTTGGTGCATTAATGCATAGTTGGAAGTATCTAGGATAGGAAAATGTGCATAGTTGATATTTGTGCTAAAATTATGATTTTTTGGTCAATTGTGAATATTTTGCCCCTAGTTCATCAACTTAGTTTTAATAGTTTTTCTTGCTTTGTTAGGTGGTTGAAACTTACTAAGGGAGCCATTTGAATCAGATATTAATCCCATGAAGTTGGAAAAATGCATAGGAAGCCATGACACATTGAAAAAATCAAGAAAAGAAGAGATGCAAAACAGAACATTATTGGCCTCAGCCAACAGAATCACTTGGCCTCAGCCAACAGTATTTCAGAGAGCAATTGGCTATAGCCAAGGAAAATATTGGTCGCGGCCAAGATCGGGACAGAAATGAATTGGCCGCAGCCAAGAGAAATCTTGGCTGTAGCCAACGCAGAATTATTGATGCTCTGCGTTTTGAAGACAGCATGTGTTTAGGGCTCCATATGCTATACAATTCAAGGGATGCGTTGTTTTTCACCATTCTTCACCTTTGGAGGCTCATTTTGGGAGGTTGCTCTGTTAGGGTTGGAGGTATTTGGAGCTATGGAAGCCAAGATTTGAAGAGATTCAAGCCCATTTTCTTTGGTTTTGCTGTCTCCTTCCTCTTTCGTCTTCATTTTTCTGATATGGCTGTAGTTGTTCATTGTAGTTATGGTTGTTTTTTGAACATGAGTAGCTAAGCTTCTATTCTAGGATTATTTTGAATCCTTGTATGGATTAAGTACTCATTTTCCCTTTATATTTGTGATTAATTATATGATTGTGTTGATTTTACTCTATGCTTAATGTTTCTTGTTGATTGGCCATCAATGAGATTGTTGGGTTCACTTGATTGATGCTTGAGAGGGCTAGGTTAAGTGTAGAACTTGGGTAAAATTGTGTGAGAACTTGAAGTTTGCAAGTTGAATGGATGGTTTTGTTAATGAGATAGAGATATACTCATTAACCTCATATAGTCATATAAGGTTTGTAATGAAAATTGGGGTTTAATTAATAAATTGAGAGATTAATGAACTAATTGAACTAAACACCTATTTGGAGACTTGAGAGAGCACTTGTAGGTAATTTAGTGTCCTTGGCTAGCTTAATCTATAATTAAGAAGCAAGTATATGATGGGGATTTAATTGAGTACTTTTGAAATACAAGGGGGATAAATAATCCTAGAATCCATTTTGTCCTCAGAGTTAAAGAATCACTTTTTGTTTTTTTTTATTAATTTCTAATTTTGAAAATAGTTTTCCTTCACTCTTAATATAATTGTGTAACTCAAATTAGGCGAAAATGTGATAATCAATACTTGACCGGGTTTTATAACCAAATCCTCATGGGAACGATACTCTACTCATCACTTTATTACTTGTAACAACCCGTGCACTTGCGGAGCGAACACCTCCAATAGGAGGATACCTATGCTTTAACAAAAAAAAAAAAAAGAATCCTATATGTTGAAATATTAATTAACTAGTAAGTAAAGTTAATTAGTTATTTCTTACTCAGCTTTAATGTTAAGCTCTAATTTACATAGAGTCTAGAGTCATCCATTTTATGTATAAGTGTGATGGGATGTGGAGTCCTCACTATATATATAGAAAAATGTTCACTAGACTATATATTATTCAAAGGCCTTCGTTTACCATGGAATGGGATGTTATCATTTCAGTTTGAAAACAAAAAACAGGATTGGAAGGTCGAGACAGTGGGTCAAGGGTCACTAGTGGGACTAGAGGTCGAACTGGGGTCGTATCAGTCATATTAAAATAATATAATTTAATTCATAACATTAAAATAGAACAAAATTCATAAATAATAATCAATCAAAAAAATATAAGAAGTTACAAAAGTAGTTTAAATGTTTCATTGCACCAAGCAAACATTAATAAACTACATTTCTTCATCACTATAAAAAATCAAAATCATCATTAAGATCATTGGCAATAGCATAGACTGAGACATCAACAGTTGGACAAGAAAAAGTAGGAGTAACAATATCATCGTGCAAAGGTGGAGGATTACAATATCTATGTCTTCATCACCTATATAAGACAATAAGCAATATTAATGATTATGTAAATAATTATATATTCATCTAAGAATAGAGTCTTAATTATATATATACATATATATATAAACTTTCGTTATTCCTCTCAAGAGTTGTTGAATTTGCAGCTTCTTCATTGTTAAGGGCATTTTCAAGTGTAGCCACATCTCTATCATCAAACTCTAGAGCAGGATCTTCTTTAGCCACCCAAAAGTCCACCATATCAATGTTTTCATAGTCAAGTAGACCATAACTTTTCTTCTTCTTCAACGTACTCCTTTAATGACAAACAAAACTTCAATTAAATATAAATCAATTAAAATAAAAGCCTAAAAGTATTTATTATTTTCAAGATTACCTATGCTTCAATCGCAGATTATAGTTTGTGAAAACGAAATCATTCAACCTCTTATGTTCCAATTTGTTTCTTCTTTTTGCATGAATTCTTTCAAACAAGCTCCAATTCATTTGACAACCAAAAGAAGCAGAAGTTTGACTAAGAATACGCATTGCAACACACTGTAATTCTAGAAGTGAACAACCATAATATGTCCATCATTCATCTACATAATAAAATACATTTAGTACACAATATTATATAGAATTAGTAAATAACCATAAATATACTATAAAGTATTAACACTTACAAGGGTCTAATTTTTGTACAGCTTTTTGACATGAGGGTCTATTAAAAGAGTCCTTGCATTCACGATAAGTAGTCACTTGTTTCATTACCAGAAAGCCATCAACATCTTCATTTGAGTAAGACTCCACCACATCAATCAATGCCATCATTAACTTTGACTTGCTAGGACAATCAAGATCATATGTGATTGCAAGATTCAACAAATACGACGCTGCTTGAAGATTGGTCTTCAAATGCTTGTCCTATCGAGCTTGAATGATGCTTATGCAGGGCTTATACTACTCTTTGTTCTTTTTAAACATCTTGTTAATTGCCACTTTTGCCCTTTGCATGCCTTCATAAACATAAGGCAATGAAGGCTTCTCATCTGAGTCCACAATTCTCAACAATTTTATGAGAGGCGACACAATCTAAACAACTTGATAACAGTCATTTCAAAACTGATTATCTAATATTAGGGCACTAAAATTTTTTCCTACTTCAGTGCTCGATAATTTGTGATCCACAAAATACTTATTAACAACTAGAGCTTGCAAGTCATTTTTGTGCATATATACGCTATGCAATGTAATAAATGTAATAGCAAATGTTGTGGCACCAGGACGCATAATTTCGTTCCAACTCGGTCTTCTCCTCAGCTATTATAAGAAAACCATATGGTTGTTGTATGCAAAAATTGTTATCTTTGATGCCTTTGATGCAAGGTCTAACACATGAGGCATGCTAAAAAAGTCTTTCAATACAAGATTCAAACAATGAGCAGCACAAGACGACCAATAAATATTTTTATACTTTTCCTTAATCAGCCTACCACATGCTACATAGTAGGCTGCATTGTCAGTCATTACATGGACAATGTTCTTAAGACCAACCCACTCAATGACTTCACAAAATAGAGTAAATAGAGTTTTGGCATCTTTGACTAAATCTAATGCATCAAGAGACTTCACAAACACCATACCATGTGTAGAATACACTAAAAAGTTTATCAAAGTCCGTTGTCTAACATCAGTTCATCCATCAACCATGAATATGTAACCATTGTTTTTCCATTTAGCTCGATGGCTATCAATAAGTAACTGATATTCTTTTCTCCAATCACTCAATAAATTAGCTTTGAAATCATAAGCATTAGGAGTTTTAAACCCAGGCCCAATTGAAGCAATACCATCCACAACTTTTTGAAATAGAGGGCAATCAAATGCCTTAAATAGAATACAGTTCACAATGGCCCATTTAGCAATCAACATTTTCATATTGTGTTTTGCTTCTTTAGTTGCTAATGCACTTTTAATGCTTGGTTGGGAATCAGGAGCTGTCCTAGGAGCAAAATAATTATCCATACTCCCAAGAGCTCTCCTCTTCTTCACACTACATGGTAATTGGAGAATCAACATGGGTTTCTTCAAGTTCTTTTTCTATGTTTTTAATAGTTTTTTCTTTGAACATTCTTTCAAAGACTCTGTCATTCTATGACGTACATCATATGAAACTTTTTTTTTTTTACATGAAGCTATTTGACCAGTGACACCAGTAAGGTGTTGATTCATCCTATTTATCCCACCTCCTCTATAATTATTGCCATAAAAAAAGCATGTATATACAGTTTGTGTCCCCTCTTTTTTGTAGGTAACATGTACCCATGTAGGATCAGTTTTAGCATGCAATGAAGAAGTCGATGTAGGAGTAGAAGTTTTGGTATTGGGAGTAGAAGATTGAGTGACATTTTCATTTGTAGAACTTTGATTGTTTGGAATATCCATCACTGCTACTAAATAACAGATAAAAAATTAATAAAAATGATCCTAGATATTAGATAAACACAAATAGTAGAACCACAAGTTTCAGCCTTTCATGAACCAGTTCAGACCACCAATTTGGACATCACAGTATCACACACACTGGAATTTGATGTGTGCCATTCTCAATCAATCAACTCAAAAATGAATCAATCATCATTCCAATTTCTAACACTTCTAATTATTAGCTAAATAGTAATAGAGAGCATAAATCAAACAATCATCATTCTAATTTCTAACACTTCTAATTATTAGTTACACAGCAACGAGCTTCAGTGAAGAAAGCAAAAAACAATCGATCATATTCATCATTCTAACACTTCTAACATTGTTTATTTGTTTTAGTTTTAAGGAAACAATCCGGTGAAAAGGCAGAACCAAACCTCTCAGTCAGTGGAGAAACTCGAAAGGCAAAGGCAATCCATGAATTCAGTGAAAGGTAGAAAGCAAAGCATAAATGCAGAACTCTCAAAAAGCTAGACTTAGTTAGGGATTTTCATCTCTCCCTCACTTACTATTTCCCAAACCTCTCGGCCAATGGAGAAAGGCAGCAATCAAAGCAAAGATATTTATCAATTTATTCCTAAAATCACAACCTACCTGAAAGGGAAGGGAATGTTTTTCGAACTTACCCAATACGCCAAAGCCGATATGAATTTGATTGATTGAACCAGGGATTGAAGGATGCCTTTTAGTTTCAGGCAAGGCGAGCAGCAACGGATCTGGGGCAGGGAGAACGGTTGAACACTAGAACAAACTCAACAAAGAAGGGAATGGGAATCTTGGTCAAGGGAGAACGGTCGAACACTCGAACTCAGCGAAACACTCAACTCAACGGTGCTACAAGGGAGAACGATCAAACACTCGACGGCACTACAAGGGAGAACGGTCAAACCCTCAAACTCAACAACGCTACAAGGGAGAACTAGAAAACTCAACGGCGCTACAAGGGAGAACGGTCGAACACTCGATGGCGCACTCAAACTCAAGGAAATGAAGATGGGAATAGGGGAATCTGGTCTGGGGTCTGGCCAAGAGGAGGGAGGGACCGAGGGAATTGATCGAACGCTGTCATTCGATTTTTTTAAGCATTAGACGACGTCATTTTGGGTTTAGGGAGTGGAAAAATATTAAACCGGTCAACTCCCCAAACCGGCGGTTGATTGGTTTAATACCAGCTTGATTGGTTACTTCCCGGTTCAACAGGTAACCGGTTTTCTGGTTAAACCAGACTGGATTTTGGATCAGTTTACCGGTTTTCCAATCTAACCGGCTGGTCTGATCCCCTTTTTTTCCCCCTTACTTTTAGGAGGAAGGAGGCTTCAATATAATTGCCTGGAAACTCCTTATTGGAAGTTCTCACCTTCTGGATGGATCTGCAACTTTTGGAATATGCTATCTTAACTCCTCTTCATTATAGCAACAACACTTGAACCAAGAAAATGAATCATCGTCGGGTCCCAAACTTTTACTTTTATTTGCCCCACAAACATAAACTCTTCCCTTTTTCCCCCTCTCTGATTTCTAAAGGCTAGTTATAAATCAATATATTATAAGCGAATTGTAGATCCCTGATCAAATCGTCATTGTAAATGATCCTTTTGCTTATTAATGCATAACACTTCTAATTCTCAAAAGGCTATGGCCAGCTAGTTGTGAATATGCTATATAAGGGAGTTAAAAATACGAAAGGACTAGTTATAACTAAATGCTTGTTTTGAATATGCACACTTGTTACAATCCAAGTTTTAGTCCGTACTACGCCTGTGTCATGCGAGCTGCGCCTTTCCATTATTAATTATCATTATTCTTCACTTTATTATTTGGCTCCCTCACTTGTATTGTGCAGAAGTTGGAGAGCGTTGGAAGTACGTGTTTTCATCGTGGCTTTCGCTCATCATATGATATGTTGATTAAGAAATTGTTTCTTGTTCTTTACTCATTTGAAGAAATTCTCTTGTATTAATTTTGGGCTAAACTTGTATAGCTTGAGATATATTTGCCTATTTTCAACTTTGTCTCAAAAAAAATCTCTTTGAAATTTTCTGCCAATTTCTATGACTGAAAAAAAAAATGGAAATATTTTCTTTTTCAAGAGGAAAAAAAAAGAAATTGTTTTCGCAATGATTTAATGATTTTATGCCGTGAGAGGTTTTCAAAACCTCCTTAGACGAAATTGATTAATCTTTCATGTGAAATTATTAAAATATCCTCAAGAACTTAATCTAAATGTTTTATAAAAAATAAAATGTGAGATTATTAAAATCTCCTCATAAAGTTTAATTCAAAAGTTTTTCAAAAACTTTCTTTTTTTCAAATAAAGGTAAAAAGATCGTTTTCTTAAATAAAAAATATCAACCAACAAAAATATTTTTTAATAAATTAAACAAATGCTTTTCCAGAAAACACCAACTCAGTGACATGCATTTTTATCTCCAAACTACATGGGTTTTAATCCCTCTAAAAAGGTATGTATGCCTTAAGTTTTTATTCTAAGTCAAATCCAGCTACATAAATAAATTATTTTCCTTTTATTTTTCTTCTTTTTGTTAAAAATATGTTTTCTTTTTGTTTATTTTTATTTCTTTTTTAGGGTCATTAAAATATAATAAAAAGCTGTGTTAGTTTTGAATGAGTGATGTCGGTGCCTAACATCTTTCCGTGTACAATCGACTTCTAGACTCTATTCTGTTTTTGTAGGCCGTCTTTTATAAAGAGGTTTCAAAATTTAACCTCTGAAATTTTTGGTGGTGTCTCTTCGATGCTACTTATTACTAAACAAGTCTGACTAGTTAAGGAGAAAGTCTAAACTTACCTCTTTCCATGCCTAATTATCATACAAGTTCATTGCATGGTTTTATCTGAAAAAGGATCGAACTTGACCATCAAAAGGTGTTTCTTTTGACCAAGCCAACGCAAAGAAAGGTGTTGGAATTTTTGGGGGAAAACCTAGTACTAGTTTTCATAATATATGCAGGTGCATGGCCAAAGTATAACGAAATCGATTGCTTGGACTGAAACACACATTCCAGGAAGTCCCTATTGCAAGTCAGCCCTCTTCTGGTTCAGTTATGGCTGCCCAACACCCATCTCCAAAGTCCATAATATATTCGCCAAATTAAATACCTCAATTAATTTTTGACTGGTAACATTTTTTTCAAATGTTACTCCCTCCGCTTTTTTAAACAAGATACAAATAACGAAGACCTTATTTTTTTTCTCCTTCTGAATTTTTTTTTGGTTTTTAAGAAAACCAAAAAACAAATAATTTGTTTGATAATTTGTTTTTAATTAAGTGTTTTAAAAAACAGAAATTTATTTTTAAAAACTAAAAAAAAACCAAAACAATTTTTATTTTTTTGTTTTTGTTTTTGCATTTTTTTATTTTTTATTTGGGAAAATAGGGAAACCTTTTCTTGTATATTTGATGACTTTTTCTCCATTTAAAGACTTGAGTTCATATCGAAGCTTCATCCTCGGTCTTGATATGTTTTTTTTCAAATATAATTGTTTAGAACAATTTTTTGTTTCCAAAACATGTTTTGGAAAACAATTTTTTGAGAACGAAAAAATATAAAACAGAAAAACAGGCCCTAAGATGTTACTTCCGATCCTAAATATAAGATCTAGATTTAAGTATAAATTATTATACTTAAATCTAGATCTTATATTTAGGTCCGGAGATAGTACATAAATAAAAAAAAATTGGTTAAAAATAATAAATATATATCTATAAAAATAATTTATTTTTCAAAAACACTCTTATTTATGCAAAAAGGTGAGTTGGAGAGAGAATGAGTGAAAAAAGAGATGGGAGAGACATGTAATTAATTGAAAGTATTTTTTTAAAAAAAAATGCATTGCCATGTATCATTTATATATTGTTGGCGTTGCAGGTTTAACATTGTAATTACGAGGTGAACTATAATTAGATGATTTGGGAATAACTAGCTTACTCAGTCCGCATTCTTCGTATTTTTAAGTGGCAGGGGATAAACATTATAATGTTATATTGAAACTAGAAAATGGATTTTAGAACTAGATCATGGTCTATGAGTTCAATAAACTATCGATGATAAGTGGATTGATTTGCTTTTGGGACTCACAGAAGTTTAACTACTAATCTCATGTATAGTCTCATTAGGATACATGTTTTTCATCAAGTCTGAAATCAGCTCTTCTATGGATCAGATTAGTTAATTAGGAAAGCTCTCTAACTATAGGTGATTATGACTCAATATATTACTTGTAAATATATTCAGCTATAACGACATGCTATAAGCTTTGCATTAAGAACAAGATGATTAGTGTCATATAAAATGAAGAGGACAATCGTTCATGATCTCAAATTTTTAGCTCGATCTCCGATTCTAACATGGCAACTTTTTTTTTTTTTCATGCTTTAATTTTTTTTTGGGATAGACATTTTTTTAATTTAGTTCAATTAGTTTTTTCTATAAGGAGAGTTTGAAATCTTCATCAGTATACAAATTTCGTCTTAGATAAAAGTTATTCCTCTATGTACGCGACAATTAAGTTTAACTTCTAATCCTGTGTTCTGTTAGCAAAGGAGGGGGGAAAAAACTTTGAGTGCGTGTGCGTGTGTTCTGAGCAAAATCCTCTTTAGCATGTCCAGATTCAGATTACGATACGACACACAATTTTAGTACTCATCACTTAATGTAGCGATAAATTCACGTGACAATGATATTCTACTAACTTATTATACATAAATATGGACGTATGATCAAAAGCGCTCGATTTTTTCATACATACAGATAGCTTCACAAACTTGAACAGTCACAAGCATAAACGACGTGTTCGTGCAAAGGAGATTTGGGAGGGCTTAACTAGGTCACTGAAGGTATCACCCAGTCCAATATTAAACCAACCAACAGCAAGTACAGAGACACTCCATAGATGGCCCCAGAGAAATATCATGGAAGAACAGAGGATAAAGGAGGTACCTTAGCTTGGTGTATTTTTGTTCAGAGTTGCTTGCTGGTCCTTGTGGAAACAGGGAAATGCAAGAGTTCTAAAGACTGAATATCCTGATACAAGCGCGAGTAGCGAAGGGGGACGCGGGGCTGGTTCAAGATTTAACTCGGATTGGCAGGGTGAAAGTGGAAGGAATGAAAAGGATTTGCATGCCATATATACTTTTAAATACATTAATTATTACTCTCATAAATGTAATTGGGAGGGAAATATATATATATATATATATAGAGAGAGAGAGAGAGAGAAGAATAAGGAGGAGGAGGAGGAGGAGGAGTCATGAACACATATGCATTCTATCACAGGCAATAAAACCAACATATTAACCTCTCCACCATAACCAGTTTCCGGGCACAAGAGTGACCTATACTCTCTACAAGTGTGTTTTGATTGAAGAGAACGGAGAAGAAAGAAATGTGATTTAGATATAAATAAGAGATACGTCTAATTAAATCAAGCATTCCTTCTCAATTCTTCCTCTCTCTGCAATTAAATTCCCATATCTTAAACTTCACGATGTAACGTCTTGGTATGAGGCGCCATCAAAAGAAAACTAAGGCGAAGAACTACCATTATTTGCTTACATATCCTTTTTAGGATCTTCTGGAAATTCTTGCATCACTTGGTACAAAAACTCAGCATTATTGACGAGGAACGAGGAATAATATTCATCCAAGTCTGCTTCATTTGCTGCAAAGTTCAGACTATAATAGTTATCCAGGTCGTATATATTTTCTGGGACAAATGGTGGGGTCCAGGTATCACCGAATTCTTCAATTATTTCCGATGCAGCGCTAGCAACGCTTGATCCTCCGAAGGAAAAGGTTGCAGATGAATTCCAGAGGGGTGGAGAGCTTTCTGGGATATTACTGGAGGAAGCAGCAGCAAAACTAAGCAGAGGATTTTCAGGTTCGAAAGACTTCGTTGTTTCTCTTTTACAAGTACCGCTGGCCTTCGTTTTGAACTCGGATTTTTCCTCATGAGTGCACTCCACTTTCCTCCTTAGGTAGCTATGCCAGTGGTTCTTGATCCCGTTGTCACTTCTCCCTGGAAATCTTTTGGCAATCAAAGACCATCTGCGATGACAAATGTTATATATGTTAGATATATATTGGGCATGCATATGAAACCATCTTCCGTTTTACTTGATGTTTAAAGCACTGGAGCTTGAAGTCAATTGATTCTTTCATATATAATTAAAGACTTTTTTTTGCCTTGGTAACCCTTTTCATCCCAATGATCGAATCATAAAATCGGGAATTTTAAGGAGACAAATTAAAACTCGATCATCCAACTTAAATTTTAGGTAGCTATGCCAATGGTTGACACTTTTCCCAAGTTTTCCTAGCCATGTTCACGGAACTGAAAGAGTCATAAAGATACATACTAACAGACTAATGAAACTTCTCGAATATTATGGGATCTAGCTATATAGCAAGCGTCGAAGTTCATGCTTATGTAACAATAACAAAGAGATTCATATAAGATCCACTTTGTAGGTCAGTTTTTTCATTAAATAAAGTGGATCTTATATTAAGCTCTGGAGGTAGTATGTGATAAGGAAAAAATCTTGATGGATTAAAAACCCGTATAAATCCGGGAGAGCATATATGTCAGAGGTAACATATGCTTACTTATTTCCAAGTTGTTCATGTAATTTGATGATCAGTTCGTCTTCTTCTTGGGTGTAACTTCCACGCTTTACGCCCGGGCGAAGGTAATTTAGCCAGCGAAGTCGGCAACTCTTTCCACACCTTGATAAACCTGTATGTAATTGCGGCTGAAACTCCATCAAGATCCACATCCAAACTTGTATTTCTTTCATTAGAGACTGAAGTTAATAAGGTTGAAACAAACAAGTTCGTTTTGGTTAACAAGTTTAAGAGTGTGTGTGTGTGGGTGTGTTTGTATACTTACCAGCGTGTTTGGGGAGTTGACGCCAATTACTATGGCCATGTCTCTCGACATATGCTCTTAACCTTTCATCTTCTTTCTTACTCCACGCACCTCTCTTTATTCCATTTTCGTCATAGTAAAGCCTTCTCGTCATCACGTATATCTATATTACCAAGTTTTGGTTCTTTCAGACAAGACTTCAACTAAGCTAAGGGAGCATATACACTTATAGAAGGCAGCAGACACACACACACACACACATATATATAGCAACCTCGGCTCCACCGAATAATACTGAAGCCCTAGCTTGCAGTAAGATTAGACCACATGGAGAAGGAAATATGCGTATGTTTCCTAGTTCATGTAAAATTCTACTAACTGATAAAATAATTAAATATGGGTGTATACTTTTGAACCGAGAAGAAACACTTCACCTTTACTTTTGGTGGTTTATTTTATGTTGGCCATTAGGAGTCCAAAGTGTTGTGAGAAATGAATCAGGATCGTCACTTGCGAAGCAAAGTTTCCAGTCATTCGGAAAAGAAATCGAAACCGTAGGTTCGGTCCATGTCTTTAATTAAAAAAAAAACCCGCCGACTTATCAGTGGTGCAAATTACTTTTTGACTTCGGGGACGCTAATCAAAAACCTTGTCTGCATTCACTTGATTCCCAGGGTGCTTCCTCTGTGCAATTAGGTCTTGTTTGATATGAAATATTAAAAATAAAAGATAGGGATTAGGATTGCAATTGCAATTGAAAAAAATTTTAAAAGTATTTAGTATGAGCAATTATTTATTACATGGGATTAAGCAAATCCACGAAAATAGGATTGGGAAATACCACTTCCTCCAGAGGTATTCCTCAATCCCACATATATGGGTTTGTCTAATCCATGTAACAAGTAATCTCTCATACTATACATTATTTTCTCAATCTCAATCACAGTCCCTGTTTTTTATTTTTAATACTTCGTACCAAACAGTATCTTAGAATATACTTTATATGGACTAGATATTAGGAGGGGCATTCAAATTGCTCGTCCCAATCTCAACTACATCGGGATAGGACAGTCGTATCCTAAAATTTCTTGGGATGGGATAAACGGGGTGTCCCGCCCTAGATATATATATATATATATGTATATATATGTATATATATTAATTTTTAAATTATTTTTATTCTTAGATTTTTAATCTATCTTTAAATATTGGCCTTAATTTTGGATTCGAATAACAATATTTGATTGATTAGGACGTGAATTTTGTAGAACATAAAGATAAAATCACTAATACATTGCGTTCAGTTCTTAAAGAAAAAAATTTGAGATATATATGTATGAAAGTTTCATAAATCGTATTTATACCTAATAAATAAATAATATTTATGTTTGAGTAAAACTACATCTAGTACCCGAATCTTATTAAACAATTCATGTGGTTCACATACATACAAGGGAGTTATTGTTGAAGGCAGTGTTTTAAAAGTCGGACCGGATGTCAAGCCGGTAAAGCTAGCGGGTCATGGTTCAAACGGTTGAATCGGTTGAACCGTCTGGTCGAACCGGTAATATAATAATTAAATTAAAAAATAATATTTTATACATGTATAATAATATTAACATAATTAGTCAAATTTATTAAAAAGTTAACAAGTTCAACCTTGGCTTTATTTTAATCTAATGAGCTGTGGCTATTTTAAAATTTTTATACATTTTTTCAATGAAGGTTTTTGGCTCCATTAACTCATTTAATATTTAAATTTCATTTATTCAGTTTTTTATTTAAAATTAGTGACAAATTTTTTGGGCTGCGACAGGGAAGATTATTTTTTTAACTTGGAAATATTGATTGAAAGTAATAATATGCTAAACACACTACATGTTTAATTTTATATTAATTATCATAATAAATAAAAGATGACAGTGTTAATTACAGTAATTACACTAATATATGTCTAATTTTATGCTAATTATTTTGAATAAAAATAATATAAAATATAGATTTTAAAACAATTAATTACAGTAAATAAAGACCGGAGATGCATGCCTAAGGATAACCTTCAAATTTCAAAATGGGCTTAGCAAGTTTTTTTTCAAAAAAAAAATCCTAGAGACTGAACCAGGTACAGTAATGAGTATTGGAAAACGTGATGCACAACTTTTCATCTTCCCCAATCCTGGCATCTGTGTATCGAACTGATAGGGGAACAGTCTTTTATTATTTCTTTTTACTCTTCCTTTCTTTTCAAGCAAATTCTTCAGATGCGTCAAGGAGTCCCTGCGTCGAGTTCACTGCCTTCCTCTGGGGTCGACGGCAAGAAAAGAAAAACACTCCAAGCTTGCTTCTTTCCTCCTCAGTTTCATCCTTTATCCATGTCATGCGATTGATCTGTATCAGGTAAATGAGAAAAATCAAGAAGCCACTTTTTTCCCCTTTAGATTTTTCTATGTTTCTCTTCTTTCTTTCTTTTTTCTCTTCTCCTTTCTCTTTCTTTTTCCCAGCCGGATGGTTCTCTGAAAACCGCTCCGGGTCGCGGCTTAACTCCGATTCTCGGCTCAACAAGCGGCTCAGAACGGTTTAAAACGATCCAACTCCTCAAGCGGTCTAAGTATAGAAGCCGAGCCGTTGTATTGTCCGGTTGCCGGTCCAACCGGTCCAACCTTCCGGTCCGGTCCGGGTTTGGAAACACTGGTTGAAGGTCATGAGTGATGATCAATTGGACCCAATTCACGTCTTTTTTTTTTTTTCCCCCTAAGTATGGTATCCTTTTATTGGAGGCAATTCTATATAAGTACTATCAAGCACAAAGTTTGTGCAACTCTCCCAACAAGAATTTGAACCTTAGTTCACCACATTGTAAAGGACTAGCTTTTTTTGCTAGACCAAATTCCTTAATCTATTATGTGACTTGGGATTTAATTAAGGGCTTTAAGAAAGCAGTCTATTTTGTCCCCAAAAGGGGGAATATATACATATATAGGTTTTGTAGGGTAAGTCATTCCCAGGTGCTTTTATTAATATTTTTTAGCTAATTAAAAATCTTTCGAGAGAAGTACTCTTTTGATAATAAAATTTCAAGTTGGTTGTCTTACACTAAGAAGAGCAAATGCCTAAGGTGAATTTTGTTTGCGCATGTGTGCGAAAGAAAGAGATTAAAAATAGAAAAATAATTATGTGCAGGGGTTATAAGCCTTTTTTCAAATTCCAACCTCTTAAGTTGAAAGTAATTTCGGAAAAAAAAATTATCGATTCAGGATAAGTTTAATGCTTTAAGTGTCATTCCCAGGCATGTGAGAATTAGGGAGTATATTCAAAGGCCTTCGTTTATGGGAGTCAGGTGATGGAGGCCTCCTATTTTGACGATCGTCAATCAGTGTATTAGGGTTCCAGGAGGAAGAAGGCTTCAATTTAATTAATTGCCTGGAAACACCTTATTGGAAGCTGTTACCTTCTGCGCCTTTTGGATATGATTATCTTAACATCTCATCATCATCACATAGGGCGTCCCTAGACGAAAATAAAGTTGTGATATTTGGATCTTAAGTTTGCTGATAAATGCTTACTGGCGTAATATTGGGCGTGAAAAGTTGTCAACAGAGAAAAGTCATCACCTAAAAGGGCTCGAACTGGACCTTCTAGAGAGAAGAGGCCCCTCAACAAATTAAAGATATTTCTTTTGACCAACAAAGGTGTTCGAAGTTTGTGAGAAGACGTAGATTTTGTAATATGTTCACGTGAAGGAAATCCATTGCTTGGGCTGAAACCAACATTATATTATATTCCTCCACGGAACTCCCATACTGCAAGTCATGAGACCTCTTCAGATTCAGTTAATTATGGCTGCCCCATCGACCAATTTCACAACAGTCCATTCAATTCCAAAATATATTCGCCAAATACGAAGATCACGCTTTCTTGTATCCCACCATTTCACATAGATTTAAAAACAAGCAAACAAAGAAAACAGTTATAGGTGTTTTTTTTTTTTAAATTTACTTCGCTTGTTATATCCCTCAATTAAACTTCAACTCGTAACTTGTGACAAATGATATTATGGAGAAGTCTGTAGTTGTTCTAAAGTCTTCACGTTCATGTTTCTGTTTTTTTTTTATGACAATAATTGCTCAACTACCATTTTAAGGATCAAACTCATTCTACGAACGTTGAGAACCCCACTCCCCCCCCCCCCCAAAAAAAAGAAAAAGAAAAGAAAAGAGAGAACCCAAGCCCCCCCCCCCCAAGAAAAGAAACAGAGTATTCGAGAAAGTTCAGCGCAAGCTGCAACTTAAGAAACTAGCGTCAAGACAAGTCACCGTTTTTTGCTCCAGTTTTTAAAGATTTTAAGAGGAGTTTCTCCAGATTTCCTAGAGAGGCGTACTCCATTTTGAAGTATTTGGGAAGGAAAATATGCTGAGAGAACTCTATTTTTCCGTGGAATAGAGACTGAGTTTTAAAAGAAAATCTGCATATTAATTCATTTAATTTTTCGCTTCTATATATTTGCATGTTGTTTCTCTCATTAACCACTTAATTTTTGATTTATATATTATTGGCATTGCATGTTTAACGAGATGATGAATTAAATTAGGTGATTTCGGAATAACTTGTTTACTCACTCCATATTTCTTATCTATTTATGTGGGAGGAGATCATTAGCTGATTTGGAAAACATTATTGTTACAGTGAAACTAGAAAACGGATTTTTGAACTAGATCATGGTCTGAGTTCAAAACTATTGATGATAGGTGGATTGATTTGCTTTTGGGATACATAAATATGGACGAATGATCAAAAGCGCTCGATTGTTTTTTGACACATACAGATTCATAAACTTCAGTTTTATTAAACACAGATGCAAGTCTACAAACTTCAGTAACCAGAAGCACGACACTATGGATGGAGTGGCCTCGCCATTTGCAAGAGCAAGGCGCAGACACACAAGCACACATTACAAGTAGGATAGTTAATTATTAGTGTGCCAATGAAATTTCAAATTTGGAAAGGAATGAAAGAAATTCAGGTGCTTTTTTGACACATTCCTCCAATAACCATCCATAGCTAGCCATCCTCATCAGTTCAACCGCAACAATCTGTATATGCCGTATTTAATTTCAATACATTAGTTATTAATCTTATAAATGTAATTGAGAGGGAAATATACTAAAGAAGACGGAAAAGGAGCGTAATCAATGAACATAAGTATAGGCATTTATTACAGGCAATAAACCCAACAAATTAACCTCTCCAAAACCAGTTTCAAGGCAAAAGGGTGAGTTATACTCTTTCTAAGTATGTTGTGATTGAAAGAAGGAGAAGAACATTAATGGGATTTAGATCTAAATAAGAGGTATGGCTAGTTAATTAAGACACTAATTCCTTCTTAATTCTTCTCCTCTCTTCACACTACCAAAAAAAAAATTCTGTTGTCAAAAAGACCCTCACTAATTAATTAGTAACAGATTCCATGTCTAAATTGGTTAATGATGAAAATTTGATGAGCCATAAAAATTTCATTAGTAAATTCCATTGCTAATTCACTTTCTTTTCTTTTATAATTAAATTTTTACATCTTTTTTTTTAATTATTATTATATAGGGTGGGCTCGAAACTGCATCACAACACACACCCCACTGGCACACGCAGGTACCACTTGGCCGAATGGCATTGGTTAAATTCTCAATCTTAAAATTCACCTTATAACCTCTTTTTATGAAGCCCATCAAAAGAAATATAAGGTAGAATCACCATTTGCTTATATATCATTTTTAGGATCTTCAGGAAATCCCTGCATCACTTGGCACAAAAATCAGCATTATCGAAGAGGTATGAGCAGTATCCACATGATGTGCTGAATAGTAGAGGCTGTAACAGTTGTCCTGGTCATATATATTCTCTGGGACAAATGGTTGGGTCCAAAAATCTCCGAATTCGTCAAATATTTCCCATGCAACATTAGGAGCGCCTGATCCTCCAATTAAGGAAAAGGCTGAAGATGAATTGTAGATGAGTGGTGAGTTTTCTGAGTTATCACTGGGGGAAGCAGCAGAAAAAACCAAGCGGACGGTTTTCAGGTTCGAAATACTTTGTTGTTTCTCCTTCACAAGTACCACTAGCCTTCGTTTTGAACTCAGATTTTTCCTCATGATTGCACCCCACGTGCTTCTTTAGGTGGCTATGCCAATGGTTCTTAACCTCGTTGTCACTTCTGCCTGATAATCTTAGCGCTATCAAAGACCATCTACGACGAAAAATTTATATTAGGTGAGGTATCCCGCATACTATGAAATCATCTGAACTTTACTTGATGACTAAAGCACTTGAGATTTGAAGTCAATTGGTCTTTCACATGAAATTAAAGACATCACACACACACACACACACACACATT
Organism: Neltuma alba; assembly: GCF_004799145.2. Taxonomy (NCBI): domain Eukaryota; kingdom Viridiplantae; phylum Streptophyta; class Magnoliopsida; order Fabales; family Fabaceae; genus Neltuma; species Neltuma alba. The sequence goes on along the minus strand of NW_021637950.1, from coordinate 10,248 downwards.
TCATTCGTAACACAATACCAGGAACGTTAGGAAAACAAATTGAATCTCGATCATCCAATATAAATTTTCACACCTTAAGAAAGCATTTTCGAGAGAAAATCCAAACCGCTTCATCCTTTTAACTTTTCCAAAGTTTCCTAGCCATATTAAGGCAAATGAAAAAGAATCCTAAAGACACATATAAACAAACTAATAATGAAACTAATTAAACTTAAATATTATTAGATCGAGCTATAAAAAAGCCAGCATCGAAATTCATGCTTATGTAACAAAGTGATTAACGACCGAGATAACAAATGCTTACTTATGTCCATGCGCTGTTCATGCAATTTGATGATGAATTCGTCTTCTTCTTGGGTGTAATTTCCATGCTTTACGCTCGGACGAAGGTAATTTAGCCGGCGAAGTCGGCTACTCTTTCCACACCTTGATAAACCCGAACGTAAATATAATCGCAAGCTCCATCAAGATCATATCCCAACTTGTATTTCTTTAATTAGAAACTAAAGTTAATTAGGTTGTAATAGAACAAAATGAAAAGAGAGCAGCCTAGTCAGAGAAGCACAATAAAAACAGAGTTCGAATGACATTGTGTTTCTCATTTCAAGTGTGTACAGTAGATAGCTCTATATAAAGAGATCGTTGTCCATTACAAGAGTGCCGCGTGCAGCAACTTGAAAAATATTAAACTTATTTTTGTTATCTCAGATCAATCTGATTTCAAATTTAAAACCTAGCTAGACACATAGAAGCTAAGGCTTCACACGCACACGCACACGCACATATATATTTGATAACGTTTCGGCTCCACTCAATAAATCTTAAGCCCTAACCAGCAATGGGATTAGACACGCTGAAAGAAATATGGTGTGTTTTCGAGTTCATGGAAAATTCCCCTGACAATTAAATAATAAACTATGGGTGTATATTTTGAACGAGAAGAAGCACTGTCTTTCACCTTACTTTTGGTGGTTGGGAGTGCAAAGTTTTATGACTTATGAGAAAGGGATCAGGATGGGTCACTTGCGAAATAAAAGTTTAAGTCCTTCGGAAAAGAAATCGATACTACTGTTAGGTCTGGCCATGTGTTTTGTAAAAAGATACCTGTTCATTATAATTGGTCAATATATATATATCGGACAAAACTTCTTGACTTCATGACGTATAGTCAAAAGCTTTGTCTGCATAAAGGATCCGTCGAAGTCCTTCCTGCAGAGCAAATTAGAAAACATAAGGGTTTGAGTCGTGCCAAAAAAACACTGTTCTTAAAAGATATCGTTCAGCTGTCAACGAATCGCAGGACGCGTCCTTAGGCCACGAGCATTGGTAAACGGTAACTTATTTCGGGTATACATTTAATAATAGTTGATGAAAAATTAAACTAACTTGATTTTTCAAAAAAATCCCATTATCATGCAGGGGGAAATCACCCATTTCTTAATGGGAGCATAAGTATTTATGCACTTGCACTTCCTATCACCCATCCCATGGGGACTTAATTTGACACACATCTTTACTTTTCTCAACACTTCCCAGTGGAATTAGGGTTAGACTTCAGACGAACGAGACAGTTAGGTTTTGGAAGTTTCAGTAACAGGTGGGATAATTAAACGAGAAAAGTAAGGAGAATTTCACACGTTGGTTAGTGTAATCAGTTGCAAATAAAAGTATATACATAGGGATCCGGTGACTTGGTGATGGAGAAATATTACGCCCTATTTGGTGACCTGGTGATCGAGAAATAGAAACCAAAATGGAATTGGAATTGGACATATGTAGAATATTGTGTGTCTGACTCGTGAAATACGCATGCATTTTGCTTTCCCTATGCTTTGGTTCCAATTGCACAACTTATGAACGTAGAAACTAGTTTGTACGTTTAAGAAAGCAGTTTATTTTGTCCCCAGAAAGGGGAAAATATAGGTTTTGTGATGGGCATTGTCATTCTCAAATTTTAATATCTATCCAGTTCGTATATTAAAGAAAAAAAAAAGTGGATGTGGTCTTTTAAAATTATAAAACATGGTTTCGGGGCATGGGATTTGAGTTTACCCGTTGTGAATTTTTTTAAAAAAAACACTTGACTTTTAACGAAAAAGAAAAATGAAAACAACACAGGATTTACGTCGTCGTCGTTTTTGTAATTTCTGGGACAACAGGTTGGGTTCAAAAATCGCCGAATTCTATTCTTCAGTAATGGCCTACAGCATTTCCATGCGCTGTGTGTGAAAGTTGATTTAACTTTGGCAAAAATATACATGTGATCTTTTAATTTTATACAAAATTTCTTTACTCTTTCACTTTCTCTTTGTCAAAACAGGCCCGTTTGGATTAGCGATGAAAAAAGTAGTTATTTTCAATCTGACTTTTAAAAAGTAAAATTGGATAAAAGTTAAATTAGACAAATGAATTATATTTGGATTGAAGTTTAAAAAAGTTACATTAGGTAATGTGATTTATGTTTACATTGACTTTTATAAATAAGTTAGTTAGTTTATGAAAGGAAGTTGTTTGGATTATGATTGAATAAGTATCTTAGTTTCTAAAATACAAAAATAAGTATGAATTTTATTAAATAAAAAAATAATCAATTTATATGATACAATAATTTAAATCATTTATAAGCTCCTGCTGATCTCATATATTTTTTTATTTTTTTGTTTATTAGAAAGGACATATTTGAAAAAAAAAATACATTTCTGATTTATTTATTATTTTTAACTGATTTTTCGTTATCTGTAAGTTAGTTATTTAAGGTTTATAATAAGAACACGAAGAAGTGGTGAATTTCTTAACTTTTTTTTCTCCATTAAATTAAAAAAAGTTGGGTAAGCTAATTAATTATAAGAAATATGACTTTTTTTTTAAATACCATAGCCGTCCTTATTGATATCCTCCCTTCTCTTTTACTTGATTATAGGGGGGAGCATCAATAAGGACAATTAAGAGAAATTAATATAATATAATAATAGATTTTACATTTAAAATTAAAATTAATTTAATAATTAAGTCCTATGTTAAATGGATTAGGAGGATTTAGAAACAAAACAGAAAAGGAATTAGAGCAGTTAAAGTGGCATTTATATAGAGATCATTGTCCCTTACAATCCAAGGTCCCCAAAAAATATGGGCCATTACAAGAGTGCCGCGAGTATCTATTTTCACTATTTTGAAATGCTCAAGGTAAATAGTTCGGATGACCCGAATTATCATGTCAGGATACAGGTGCTTGATCCAAAATGTGAAGTTTCAAAGGCCGAATGATCAAAGACTGACCCAATGGGTCACTTCTCGTACACGGATCTATTGTTGCAAAATCGAGGCTTCCTTTTGGTAGAAGGCTTGGATGTGGATATGAGTCTAATTGGGCCCAATATATCTTCTGGCCCAGATAGTTTCCCTATTTGGACTCATTCTTCTTCTTCTTTGTCTTTCTTTTTTTTTTCCCTCTCCCAATCAGAATCAACACGGCAGGCCGTTTTAGTCAGAAAGGGGAATGGAGCATCAACTTCTTCCTCCTCCTTTTTTTTTTTTTCCAAAAAAATGTTGTAACAGTTTCGGTTTTCTAAGAAGAATTAAATTAAAATATCATAAGAAAGAAGATTTATCTCAGCTAATAGTTGTAAAGAGATTATTCCTATGATAAATTATTAGAGTAAGGTGATAAACAGTGTCTTCTGTTTCGATGACCATGGAATTGGATATTACATGGTTTCAGAAGGAAGGAGGCTTTGTTTTAATTGCCTGAAAACCCTTATTGAAGTTGTCACCCTCTGGATGGATCTGCAACTTTTGGAATATGACTATTTTAACTCCTCATCATCATAGCAACAACACTTGAGCAAAGAAAACGAGTCATCGTTGGGTCCCAAACTTTCACTTTCACTTCCCCCACAAACATAAATTCTTCCTTTCTTTCCCCTCTTTGATTTCTAAAGGCTAGTTATAAATCAATATATAATAAGCGGATTGTAAATCCCTGATCGAATCGTCGTTGTAAATCATCATTTAGCTTATTAGTGCATAACACTTATAATTTTCAAAAGGCCATGGCTAGCTAGTCGTGAATATGCTATATAAGGGAGCTAAAAATACGAAAGGACTAGTGATAACTAAATGCCTGTTTTGAATATACACGCTTATTAATATTTAATTTTTAACAAAACTAAGCGTGTTAAAATATTTCATCTAAATTATGCATTGATATATTATATGATTATATTATATGTAATATTATTTGTAACCCTAAATTTATGCTTGTTGAGATCATGATCACTTACGAAGGATATATAACTGACGCGACTCCCGTGACTATAAAGGGAACCAAATCAGACATAAATACAAATATTCTCTCGTCATGACTTGAAGCCGCTTTTACTTATACTAATCAATTTATAGATAATCAACTAATAACATAATATAATCACTTTAATTTATCAAATGGGATCAAATTATGTTTGGGAAGAGACAAGATGTACTATTATGGAAATGTGTCATTTGTACGTTAATATTGAACTGGTAAACCTGCTTGGATGGATGTGAATCTCTGCGCGGCTTACTGGTCCACTTTTTCCGGTTAGTTTGGGTCCTCAAAGATTGGGAACGTTATCACGTGGTCTTACCTTAAAAGGGATCGAATTTGACCTTCTAGAGAAGGCCCCCCAACAAAAGTTGTTTCTTTTGACCAACCCAACGCAACAAAGGTAGCAGAAGTTTGTAGTGCGTCCGCTCCTAAATATAAAATATAAGAACTAATTGAAGATTTTAAATATAATATCATAATTCATTTTATCTTCTAAATTTATAATGTATTCTCAAAATATCTCTATTAATAGTAAAATATTTTCACTTATGTATAGTTCCAATATACATAATTGAATAAGGGTAATTTAAAAAAATCAACATATATTTGTTACAAATAACTAATTTAAATAATTTTTTATTTTTTTAAATTAGTTATCTAATTCTTGTATTAAAGATATGAGGTAATAGAAGATACGTATAGGTTTCATAATATACCACATGCATGGTCTAATTAATTACCGCTATAAGGAAATCGATTTCTTGGACTGAAACGGACATTCCGCGAAAGTCCCTATTCCAAGTCAGACCTCTTCAGGTTCAGTTATGGCGGCCCGATAGACCCACCATCTCTCCAAGGTCTCCTCTTCATTTTAAGGGTCAAATTCATTCGATGAACGTTGACACACCCAAAAAAAAAGAAGAAGCATTCAAGAATGTTCAGCGCTAGCTGCAACTCAATATATAACACACTAGCCTCACGACAATGCACCGTTTTTTGCTCCAATTTTTAAAGATCTTTTAGAAGAGTTTCTTCATTTTCTTGAGTAGAGGACGCCATTTTGAAGTATTTGCTAAGGAAAACAAATGCTGAGAGCGCTCTATATTTTGCCATAGAAGAAACTGAGTTTTAAAGAAAAATCTACATATTGATTCAATTTTTCTCTTCTATATATTTTTCCTCTGGTTTCTCTTATTACCCGCTTAATTTATGATTTATATTATTTTCATTGCATGTTTAACCTTGTAATTATGAGATGAACCAACTTAGGTGATTTGGGAATAACTTGTTTATTCTTCATATTTTTAAGTGGGAGGAGATCATTAGATGTTGTTACGCTGAAACTAGAAAATTGATTTTAGAATTATTAGATCACGGTCTTTGAGTTCATGAAACTATTGATGATAGGTGGGTTTATTTGCTTTTGGGATACAGAAGTATAACTACTAATCTTATGTGGCCTCATTAGGATATAATTTTTTTTCATCAAGTCAGATTTTCTATAGATCAGATTCACTAATTAGTTAAGGAAGTTCTTTAGGTGATGATAACTCAGAATAAATACCCGTAAATATATTATAACTTTAAATTATAATGACATGCGATAGTGATGCATCAAGAACACGATGAATAGCTAGTGGGGTAATTAGTATCATATAAATGTGGACATATGATCAAAAGCGCTCGATTTCTTTGCGTGCACAGATTCCCGAACTTTAATTTTATACATATACATGCAAGTCCACAAACTTTAATAATCAAAAAGCAGGAACAATATGATAGAGTGGCCTAGCTACTTGCAAGAGCAAGGTGCAGACAAACACACGCACGCACGCATTATTATTAGTAGGATAATTAATAATTATCAGTGTGCTGACGAAATTTCAAATCTGGAAGGAATGAAAAGGAATTCAGGTGTTTCTAATTTTTGACATATCCTTCCAATAACCATCATAGCTAGCCATCTTCAGTTCGACCGCAACAAGCTGCATGCCATATTTAATTTCAATGCATTAATAACCTCTTGTTATGAAGCCCATGAAAAGAAACATACAAGGAAGAATAACCACTTGCTATATATCCTTTTGAGGATCTTCAGGAAATTCTTGCATCTCTTGCCACAAAAACTCAGCATTTTCGAGGAGGTATGAGGAATAATCATCCACGTCAGCTTCGTGTGCAGCATAGTACAGGCTATAACAGTTATCCTGGTCATATATATTTTCTGGGACAAATGGTTGGGTCCAAAAATCTCCGAATTCGTCAAATATTTCCCATGCAACATTAGCAGCGCCTGATCCTCCTGAGGAAAAGGCTGAAGATGAATTGTAAAAGGGTGGTGAGCTTTCTGAGACATCACTGGAGGAAGCAGCAGAAAAACCAAGCAGAGGGTTTTCAGGTTCGAAATTCTTTGTTGTTTCTCCTTCACAAGTACCACTAGCCTTCGTTTTGAACTCAGATTTTTCCTCATGATTGCACCCAACGTGCTTCTTTAGGTGGCTATGCCAATGGTTCTTAACCTCGTTGTCACTTCTCCCTGGTAACCTTTTGGCAATCAAAGACCATCTACGACGAAAAATGTCATAAATGTTGGATATATGTTAGGTGTGCATATGAAATCATCTTACGTTTACTTGATGTTTAAAGCACTTGAGCGTTGAACTCAATTGATTCTTTCACATGCAATTAAAGACAGCATTATATTCTTTTCTCCTTCGTAACTCTTTTCATCCCGATGATGGAATCACAATATCAGGAACGTTTAGAAAACAAATTGAAACTAGATCATCCAATTTAAATTTTCACATTTTAAGAAAGCATTTTCAAGTACTTTAACTATTCCCAAGTTTTCCTAACCATATTATAAGGCAAATGAAAGAGTCATTAAGGCTCATATGAACAAAATAATGAAACTAATCAAACTCAAATATTATTAGATCGGGCTATATAGAGCTAGCGTCTAAATTCATGCTTATGTAACGAAGTGATTAACGATTGAGATAACGTATGCTTACTTATTTCCATGCTGTTCATGCAATTTGATGATGAGTTCGTCTTCTTCCTGGGTATAATTTCCCAGCTTCACGCCCGGACGAAGGTAATTTAGCCAGCGAAGTCGGCAACTCTTTCCACACCTTGATAAACCTGAACGTAAATATAATTTCAAACTCATCAAGATCATATCCTGACTTGTATTTCTTTAATTAGAAACTAAAGTTGATTAGGTTGAAACAAACAAGTTGGTTTTGGTGTAAGTTTGGTTAACAAGTTCAAGCATATATATACCTGCGTGTTTGGGGAGCTGACGCCAATTGCTGTGGCCATATCTCTCAACATACGCTCTTAACCTTTCATCCTCCTCCTTACTCCACGCACCTCTCTTCACTCCATTTTTGTCATAGCAATGGCCTCTCGTCATGACCTATATAAGTTATTAACTTATTTGGTTATCTCAGATCAATCTGATTTCAAATATCGAAACCTAGCTCAGGCTACACGCACATATATTTGAGAACCTCTCGGCTTCACTCAATAATACTTAAGCGCTAGCTAGCAATAAGATTAGACACGCTGAAAGAAATATGGGTGTGTTTTCGAGTTCATGGGAAATTCCCCTGACAAATTAAATGAAGACGCAGGTGTCTGTCAGCTTTACTTTTGGTGGTTAGAGTGTTATGAGAAAGGGATGAGGATCGGTCACTTGCGAAATAAAGTCAGTCGTTTGGAAAAGAAATCGATACTACTGTTAGGTCGGCCCATGTGTTTTATGAAAAAGATACCCTGTTCATCACTATAATTGGTCATTATATACACAGCACAAAACTTTTTGACTTCGTGGACGTTTAGTCAAAAGCTTTGTCTGCACAAAGGATCCTTCGGAGTCCTTCCACAGGGGAATTAGGGTAGACTTCAGATGGGCGAGATAGGTAACCGAGTGGGGATAATTAAATATGAGAAAAATCAAGGAGAGAATTCACATGTTGGTTAATTTGTTAACAGTTTGCAAAATAAAACTATATACACAGGGATTTGGTGACTTGGTGATTGAGAAATAGAAACCAAAATGGAGTCGGATTTTGTACATATGCAGAATATTGTGTGTCTGACTCGTGAAATATGCATGCATTTTTCTTTCCCCTCTGCTTGGGTTACAATTGCATAATTATGAAACTAGAAACCAGTTTGTACGTTAAGAAAGCAGTTTATTTTGTCCCCAAAGGGGGGGGAAAGTATAGGTTTATTTGTTGTTGGGTAAATCATTCTCAAACTCTTAATATCTGTCTAATTCTTATATTAAAAAAAGTGGATGTGGTAGTTCAGAATTATTAAAAGTGATTTCGGGGCATGGGATTTAAGTTTACCCGTCGTGAAAAATTTTTTTGGGGGGGGGGGGGCCTTGACGTTTAACTCAAAAGGGAAAAAATAAAACCATACAAGATTTACGTCGTCGTCGTTTCTGTAATTTCTGGGACCACAGGTTGGGTTCAAAAATCCCCGAATTCTAATTCTTCTACTAATTGCCATACATCATTACCATGGCTGAAGGTCAAGGTTGATTTAATTTGGCAAAAAATATTCATTTACTTTCAATTTTATACAAACTTTCAGTGCATCTTCCGTAATTGTGCGTATACTAAACTATAATCTTTGTCCAAGTAAGTGCAAGCAATTTAAAGGTAGAGTAATGCGTTATGTAAAAATATTTAATAAGTTTATTTTTGCCCTTCGAATTTTAATGATTGACATGTAAATTAAATTATAAGCGGAGGTTTATAATTCATTTTTTATACATCAGAAAGAGGAAAAAAAACTACTAGACTACTTCTTTTATTGGGAAAGGTAGGATTTTACTATTTGATTTTTTTTAAAAAAAAAAAAATTTGATGATATAACAATCCTTTTAAATGCGGGAAAGAGAGTAAATTGCCTACGCATGCCAATTGCCAAGTGTGTCAGCTATGTTGGAATCTGCATAACCGTAAAGCAGAATATTAAATTTATCAAGCTTATGTGTTGACATTAATGAAATAAAAAATACTCCTCTTGTGCTTAATATAGGAAAGTAATTAGAAAATTAATATTGGCTCTATATATAAAACCTATTTCATATGTTTATTTTTTTTTCAAATTAATTTTATTGATATTCTCCTAACAACATGAAGAGAAGGGAAGGAATTAAGAAAAATGTTTGAAGTGTTGCATCATATTAACTAATTTAACTAACATTCTTAATCTATTCAAGTTAGCTAATTAGGTTTTATGTTAAGGATAGAAGGGAGTATTATTTATTTTTTACTGTTTTAAAAAAGCTCTATGTAAATCTTTTCGTTGAAATCAAGCATAGACCCTTGTGATGATCAATTCAATAGTTCGGATGACCCGAATAATTATGATAGGATCCAAGCGCTTCATCCAAAATCCGAAGTTTCAAAGGCCGAGAATGATCAAAGACTGACCCAATAGGCCACTTCTCGTATACGGATATTGTTTCAAAATCACTGAATAAAATCGAGGCTTGAGTGTAGATAACTCATAAGATCAGAAGAATGAGTCTGATTGGGCCCGACATATCTTCTGGCCCAGATAGTTTCCCTAGTTGGACTCGTTCTTCTGCTAATCCTTGATTTTTTTCTCAATTAAAATCAAAACGACAAGCCGTTTTAGGCAGAAAGGGGAATGAAGAATTGAATTCTTCCTCCTCGTTTTTTTTTCGAAAGAAAAATTTTAATGTTTTAACAGTTTCGGATTTCTAAAGAAGATTTAGCTCAGATAATAGTTGTAAAGAAGTTATTCCTGCATAAATTATTAGAATAAGATGACAGAAGAGTCCCCGTTTTGACAATCATGGAGTGGGATATTAATTGCCTGGGAACTCCTTATTGGAAGCTGTGTCACCTTCTAGAAGGATGTGCATACGTCTGGGAGCATGACCATCCTAACATCTC
>NW_021637949.1:0-25686 GCF_004799145.2 Neltuma alba | reverse complement strand
GGGATATACTACCAGAAGCTGGACGTGTTCGCGTCGTACAGGAACCAGCAGATCTCTCTGGGCACGATGCTGCCCGCGACGTACCAGGGACACAAGGACGTGGCGGTATGGTCGCCGTTCTTGTACGGGACGGCTGTGCCGGTGTCTCCGTACGTGTGCCAGTCTCTGACGCAGGATCAGAATGCTGGGGGAATGCTGGTGAACGTGAAGGTGAACGGAAGGGTGAAATGGAAGGTCGGTTCTTGGGTGTCCGGCAAGTACCATCTCTTTGTCAACTGCCCGGCCTTTATCAGGCTCGCCGGAGACGGGATCGGAGCTACAGGCCCCGCCATCAAGTATCAGATTATGCAGAGTTGCAGCGTTGATGTTTAATTAGTTAGCAAAGTAATTCGCCTACTTTTTACTCCAATAATTAGCTTCCTCTCTTCACCACTCTCTTAAAATGTCACTATATTAATTCTATTTGGCTTTTGCTGTTTTTATTTCTGATTGAAACTTAATACTGATAGTACATGGGTTGTTCCAGGAAAGTCAAGTCAAATTACTCTCTTTCCATCTTTACTGATATTCATGTCAAATAATGTTACGGTGATAAAAATTAAAGAAGATTTCTTTGTCACCAGACTAAGAGCTTATTTGGAAGCGCTTAAAAAAATTTTTATAAGCACGTTTCATATAAATTGAAATAAAATTCTTTCACATATTTATCCCGTATTCTGTAAATTATTATTAAAAAGTTACTTATAAATTGCTCTAAACTGATCCTTAAGTATTATAGAATGATGACCCACATCATCGTTGTACTTAATTTAGCATAGAAACATGTTTTAAATTTTGGAGTACGTAGAAAGCGAGATGAGAAATGATATTAAATACGAAGTACGGCCAGAAATCATGATACATCATGCTCTCAAATTGGCATCTTTTTCGAACGAAACCAGACACGAACCATATGATGTAATCATTTTTTTAAATGGACAGTGTATTTCAATCTCGTTTTGATTGAATAATATTATGATATGATTGTTTGGGTGGGCTATTAAATGATAAAAGGACTGTGTCATCCATGTGGGACGGAAGACGAGGAGCTACAGGACGGGGATGACTCGAATTCATTACATGGGTCCTCCGTGCTAGTTGACTATAAGGTCTTCTCTGGTTAATTTCTAGGAATCACACATTGGATCTCAGATTGGCATTGAAATCATAAAACAAAAGTCCATTAATTTCATTACTCCTCCGTTCCTTATATAAGAGACAAATAACCGAAGTACGTTGATCAAAAAAATAGTTAAAAATTAGTTAAGAACAATTAATGTGTAAAAAGTATAATTGTTTTTTAAAAATGCCCTCATTAATAAGGAGAGAGAGCATGAGAGAGAACAATTAATTATTAAAAAAGAGAAGTGGGAAGGAAGAGAGAGAGTGAGTTGGAGATAATAAATATGGGTAAAATAGGAAATCAACACAAAAAGTAGAGACAACTTTAAGTGTCTCTTATATATAGGAACATGCTATAGCATAAATGTCTCTTATAATAAGGAAAGATGAGTATTAATTAAATCTGAGAGATGGAGGAGTCTCAGTGGTCTGGCACATCTTTTGGATCGTGTCCTCTGTTCACACAACATAATACCATACCCATCACAATCCCTAAGCTCCCATTCACTCGTTTCTCTCTTGTTTGTTTTAAGTTCTGTGCAATAAAATTAAAAGTGGTCTCAGAGAAAGTGACTCCTGGGAAAAGTAAATTCTCCATTCCGAGTGAAAATGGATAGACACAGTGGGAAATATAATATAGTAGTATATGGCTAAGTAAGGTGAGAGAGAGGGGAGTTTCTGTGGACCACGAGATCTGTAAACTAGTATCATGAGTACATACAACGCATATGATGGGGTTGAGTGTGGAGAAAAATTTCATGGAGGTTTCTTTCACTTGAAGCTATTCAAAAGTAAGTTGCTGCATATTCTGAATTGGAATATGGATTTAACTTTGTTCCGCCAACTTCCACCTTACCTTTGTGCATGGAATCAGAATTTTTTTTAAAGGATTTTTCAATAAGGTAAATGGCTCGTTTGTTCCTTTTAAAACATGTGGTCCTCTGGAAATGTCGTCCTAATAAGCTCCAGGAGTTGTCATTGTTGGATATAGTAAAATTGCACACCGTTTGTAAATAGAAACGCTATACTATTTCTGTGCAATCTACTTTACCTGTGATGGTTACTTGGAAGCAGAAACAGATAATTTTCCTAAGGAATGAGGAAAATGCCGTGTTGACTCAAATAAAATAAGCTTTAATTTAACATGAAATTTGCCACAATATGATCATAGTGGGAACGCGCTCAGCAAATCGCTAATCATGAAGACCAATCATTTATTATTGGTCATTCGCAGTTTCTCTGTATCTTCCTCTCTTCGACGCGCCCACCCACATCCACATCCACATCCACATCATCATCAGTTATTTTCTTATTGGGTGATAATAAAAAGTTTCAGAGGCCTCTTCTGTTTGTTAACATTGCACAATCCACAATAGCGACTTGACAAAAACAATTTTAAAGCGGACCAAAGGAGTAGAAATTTAAATGATTATAAAAAAAAAAAAATTGGGACACATACACGTGGTTGATGCGGATTCAGCATTTGATTAAACAGCCCCAAGACTTTGATTAGACTTGGGGGTTCCAAGTGTTAATTTGTGTTCATATACGTACATATAACTAAGCGAACGTTAAAGCATCAATTTTGTGTTCTTCAATAATTTAAAAACAACTAGATTTGGATATTTACCGATAAATGAGATACCAAGCCTCTATCAGATACGGATGGACGGGGTTGAAGATTTTAATGAATTAAACTAAAAAAAATAAAGGGGGTTAAAATATGAAAAAAAAAAGTGCTACAATTTATATGAATTAAATTTGCAATTTTATCATTTCTCACTTTTATTATTTACTTTTTGCCACGGATCTGGTTTTTTTATTACGGACCCGACGCCACATTTTTCCTGCATTTCCCAACCGCATAACTGAGAAAATGCTAATATATATATATATATATATATATTTTTTTTTTATATAATAGGACGCATACCATGGGCACCGTAGAACTAGAGTGACGATTGCACGTGATATACCAGTTACCGCAGTTAAGAACAACAGTAACCGTGATTTCCAACACGTGAAGATTTAAGTTGAAACCCAATTTAGAGAGGGCTCTGTTTGAAGGCTTTATTGGGCCCAGGCTAAAATGATGGCCATTAGCCTAGATATATATGGGTTCATTGGCCCACAAATGGAAAGTGTTGACCGACGCGTTCAGCAACGACTTCGAAGTGGGAATACCTTGGTAGTCTCCTTCCTGTAATTTATGAAGCACACAGATGACTTCAGCACAAACAACGCTTATAAAGCGCACGTGGTGTGTTATTGTTTGCTTACACTCTCACGTTGTAATTGTAAATGTTGACCAGTTTAATCGGACACCGATTCCCTAATTTATTAATGAGCTAAAATTTGAATTTTTGTCAAGAGTGCGTTTGGTATGAGAGATTTAGAAGAAGAAAAAAAAGGAGGAGAAAAGATTTTAATCATTTTTCTTTGTTTGGCAACACAAATTTTAGGAGTGAAGAAAAAAATTTTCCTCCTCAATCTTCCGCCCAAAATTAGGAAGATTTGGAGGGAAAACACAATATTTTGTCATATTATGACTATTATGTCCATATTTATTTTTAATAGCCCTATACTATTTTATATCTTTTTTCTCTTGTCTTTAGACCGCTATCTTCTCCTTTACATTACCAAATAGTTCATTCAAATATGGGATACAACATAAGTTGTGGCTGAATATTACTTCAGCCTTATTTTCAATAATACTTCACACTCTAGAATATATTAGAATTTTGGTAATAAGATTGCTCAATATTTAAATGTTATTTACAATTCTATTTTATTAAACATTTTATAAAATTTGGAAAAAAATAATCTTAATAAAATAAGGACAAAATTGTTCATGTTAAAATATTTCTCTCTCCCCTCTCCATTATGAACCAGATAAATAATATTAAAACTCTCCTTTTCCCTCTCTTTTTATAAATCCAAACAAAGTCATATTAAAATCTTTTCACTCTCTCTTCCCTCCCCTTCTCTCTATTAAAATTCCCCTCCTTCCTTCTCCTCTCGTTGAGCCAAACAAACAGACCCTCAAATATTTACATTTAGTATTCAAAATTGCTTCGAATATGATTACTTTTAATTAAAAAATACTTATTTATTATAAATAATTAGTTTAACAATTTTTAATTTTTTAATTGTTTATTAGTCAACTAGTTTTTATATTTAGTACCGGATGTAATACCTGTGACTGTGCTTGTTAAAAGAAATTATCAACGGATCTCACATGGCGCTTCATACTGTGATGAGTTGATCGCTTGAGGGTGTTGGCGCGATGAATCCCACTAACATGCCTAGGTGGACCTGTCTGCGTACAGCTTCTACATGCTCCTACTGTTCTCAGTGCTTCGTCACTCTATCTCACTTCAACCATTTGTTTTAACCACACTAGTTTTGCTCTTTATTCGCTCCCTCCCGTTTCCAGCCATAACCATGCTTAACAAATACTTCTCTAATATTTAATATAAGACTCATTTAATTAATTTAATTAGATTAAAAAATTTAGATAAGTTAGTTAATTATAAAAAACATGACATGGTTTTTCTAAAACATCATAATCATTTTTTTAAATATCATTCTTCTTTCTTTTACTTGATTAGGCTTGCGGGAGTATCAATAAGGATAATTTTAAAAAAACTAATAAATATGATAAATATGTCTTATATTTAGAACTAAAATTAACTCAACTATTAAATTATATATTAAGGACTGGAGGAGTGTTAAAATTACATTGTGCAAATAGTTTTTAAAAAAATTAAAAAAAAAACAAAAGCTCGCGAAATTCCGTGGGATGCAGAAGATGGTTGCGATTAAGCCCATGTCATTTCACCGTTGGCAGGCCCAGCCCATGAGAGCCCGGCTGGCAGTTGCAAGTCTTAAACGCCACGAAAACCCATTATCACCTAACATTTCCAAGCCTGTGCCAGCTTTTTATTTTTTATTTTGATGAGTCAGCTTTTATTATTCTACAAGGTAATCAATGTTTGAATTACAATTGAGAGTGATATTTATATTTAGTGGCTGACGGTTTTTCAAACAGCCACCAATAATAGAACAAATGTGCTCAGTACGAAAAATATATTATATCCGGTTTTTAATATAAGAATTAGTTTGATTTTTAATTTGATCTTAAATATAAGATCTCAATCTGTTTTCTCTCTTATATTTATTCATTTTTTCTAAAATAATTCTTGTAGTAATTGCTTATATTAAAGGTTCTACCAAAATAGTGGTTCTAGGTAAACACATGATTAGTAAAATATTTTAGAAAAAATAACACATATTAATTACAAATAACTAATTTAACAAATTTCTTTAATTTACTCAAATTAGTTAACTAACTCTTATATAAAGACCGAAAGTAGTATAAATTAATTTTGGGGTTATATTCAGATTAGGTTAATTAATCTGTACAAATTAAAAAAAAAAATCAGACGAGTTGCTTGTAAAAAAATGTGCTGACTTGGTACTCTACAGTGAATGTGAAATGATTATAATATATTTTGCGCGACACGAGGGGCTTTTTTCCCAGCATCGTGAAGTGTTTGTTAAGCACTTCAAAGAGATGTCTTCCTTCAACTCCTGAATATATGCTATACGAGAAATCGATGGCGTATTATAACTAATCTGCTCGAACCTCATTTCAATGATTTAAGTGTTTTATTTTATTACATAACACACGCGCGAACAAGTTTGAGACGAATTAAAAGGGTGACCAAAAAATCATGCCCCGAATTATATTCTCCATAACGAGCTTATGATTCCATTTTTTGTTAAAAACCCAATAAAAGATGGAAGGAAGGAGGGGGGGGGACCAACCAAGAACTGAGAAGGATCGCAATGATTGCACTCAAAATTGGATTAAAGAGGGGGTTATGGCCTAATTGTTCAGAAAGCATGATTGGAAAGGGCGGGTAAGCGGGAAGGCCAGGCCACGTGGGATTGGCGCCGAACCGAAGCGGTTGACGCTGCAGCTCATGACAAAATTATACTATTATTATATTAAAATAATAGTTTAAAATTTGCGATTTTTTTAAGAATTTTATTTTCATTTCGGAAGTGAATCCTTCCCTCCACATCTATATCCGAACCAAATTCCCTCCTTCCTTTCTTTGTATCGTTCTTTGGTTCTTCCCTTCCGTTCCCTCGTTTTCTTCTCTCTTTCTCTCTCCCGCTTTTTTATTTTTCTGCTTCCCAAGCGCCCCAGATCTCTCCTCCTCTGCCCTTTGCCGTCCAATTTCGCTGAACCTGACTCCCAATCGCTCTCTGACATACGTACAATTCATACCCCCAAACCCTCTCGATCCTGTGTCTCCACTCCCCGCGAAAACCCTCCCCACCCAACTCGATCTCTGCTCACTTTTCGTCTCTTCCTGCTGGATGTCTTCCTCCTCTCGTCCCCCGGACCAGATCATTCACTCCATGAAACGACAACTCCCATTCTCGTCTATGAAGCCTTCCTTTGTTGCTCCCGCAGATTATCATCGCTTCGCGCCCGACAAACGCCGACCTGCTGACCAAGAAGCCGAAACCATCGTCGTCAAGTCACCTGTGAGTATACTGTTCCTTTTGTTTTTCTGTGTTGCTCTTCGCTTTCCGTTTTTAGTTTATTTTCACGTTTCT
This sequence comes from Neltuma alba, assembly GCF_004799145.2. NCBI lineage: Eukaryota > Viridiplantae > Streptophyta > Magnoliopsida > Fabales > Fabaceae > Neltuma > Neltuma alba. The sequence goes on along the minus strand of NW_021637949.1, from coordinate 18,891 downwards.
TTGCTTTTGTAGAGATCTGCTCGGTCACGACTTTAATCAGTTGTCAAGTTTAAAATTTATTGAAATTTGACCCAAGATTAGTTCTTGAGGTAACACTGGACTGCAGTATAACTTTGTTTCGCTAAGGGATGAAAAAACCCTTCTCAGTAATCCTTTTTTTTTTTTTAATCTTTGCATTTGATTTACAGGTCTTGTGAAATGAAAGAATTTCGCGCTACTCCTTCATGTCTGTGTTCGTTAGTAGTGGCGCCCTGAAATTTTGGGTATACTTGCGTGTTTGAACTGTTTGTCGTTAGTGAGAGCAAAAGCTTGTCTAATGAGCATCTGGAGCGATAGATAGCGTTTATCGGTTATTTCAATAAGCCTCCATTATAAGAACTTCCTTGTCTTATGCTCGAGAAATGAAATTTTTTGAGCATTATCCTTGTTACTTGATCAGCAGCTGAGATCATGACGTGTTTTCATTATATAGGTTATCTCCACATAGAATACGTTTAGTTGCAAATAAACTATTCAATACATGATATGTCTTGAAGATTTTTCATGTCTAAGTAGTCTTTAGTGGAGTCATTTTATCCAACACGATAAGTGCCTTTAATTTTGTCACATGCATGCATCCTGGGAATTAGACAATCACCTGGGAATCCATCCATGTGTTCCCGTTCCAACATCGACTGAAAACTGAGTAGCCTAGCATTGACTTCAATTATATGTAACTCTTCACAGTTCTCAATTCCTCCGTACATCCATTTAGTTCTTTAAGTTTCCCTTTTATAGTACAACTCTAACTAATTTAATTCCTGGAATATATATGTATATATTATTAATCTCTGTATCAGCAATTGAAGCGAAAGATTACTACAGCCAATTCTGAAGCTGATTCCGTTGATAGGATGAACCGAGGATCTAATGAAGCAGCTAATAGCCCTTTTCAGACTCCGATGTCAGGAAAAATGGGGAAGGCAAGCAAAGCATCAAAGCTTCCAAAATGCAGCAAAGCTGGACCTCAAACCCCAGGATCAAATGTTGGTGAGTATAATTCTCTAAACCATATGAGGTGGGTTGGGGGGTGGGGGAGTTACAAACATCAAGTAAGATACTTGTTCATTACTTTGCTTGCAAACAGTTTAGATGCATCTGATGACTTTTTATGAATTTGCAGGTTCTCCTTCTGGCAACAATCTTACTCCAGCTGGTCCATGTCGTTATGACAGCTCTTTAGGTAGCATAGCATTGCCCATGCCATTGTTAGTTCTTGCCAATTACCATCTGAGTTCTTATTATGACACATTTGATCCTCATCCTTTTTTAATAATCACAGGTCTGTTGACAAAAAAGTTCATCAACTTGATCAAGCAAGCCGAGGATGGTATTCTTGATTTGAATAAAGCTGCTGATACATTAGAGGTATCTACTTTTCTGCCTGGTCCAAAGATTCCATGATGTAAATTGAATTAACCGAAGTTTTTCTTTGGGTATATACAGGTGCAAAAGAGGAGAATATATGATATAACAAACGTTCTTGAAGGGATTGGTCTTATAGAAAAGAAGCTCAAAAACAGAATTCAATGGAAGTAGGGAGGCTTTTAATATTTCAATAAAGTTTGACATTAATATACTTAAGCTGTCAAACTATTTTGTATGCTCAAAGTTTCATGACTTTTCAGGGGATTGGATGTGTCAAGGCCAGGGGAGGCTGATGATAGTTTTTCTAGTTTGCAGGTGAGGAGTTGCATTATATGCTGCTTGGAATCCCCATGGGATTTGTTTTCTTTAGGATACTTAAATCGGTTTTCCTTTTTTCTTCTTCTTTCCTTTGTTTGAGTTTTGTATCTCTCTTTTATGATCCGTAGCTAGTATGCGCAAACTCTTGCCCAAATGCAGTATACCTGAGCTCATTTTAATATTGCCTTCTATTTATTATTATAAATGGGACAGATTGGGAAGGCGGGAATTCTTATTTTGTTCTCCTGGAAACAGTTGCAAGGCCACATTGAGTTAAATTTGCTTAATATCCTTTCAATGGAACTGAGAATCTTGAAAGCTTTTATAATGTCACTTGTGGAAAATTTAAAAAGGTGGCATTAATTCCTGTGAACTTCTAAATTCTCTTGGTATCTCCTGATCTTTTGTTGTTTTTCTTGTGCAGACAGAGGTTGAAAACCTTACTATGAAGGAGGGCCAGTTAGATGAGCAAATAAGGTTTTGGTGCCATGCCTTTGCTGATACTGCTTTATTGTGTTGCTTCTTTGCCATCTGTTTAACAAGCCTGAGTTTGTAATTACTGTAGGGAGATGCAAGAAAGACTGAGGAAACTTAGTGAAGATGAAAACAATCAGAAGTAAGTTCCATCTAACCTTTACCCAGAGTTAGGTCATTTCTACCACAATTTGAGGTTTATATTATTTGACAAATTTCTTAATGGTTTTCCACCATATAGGTGGCTTTTTCTCACGGAAGATGATATAAAGGGTTTGCCCTGCTTCCTGGTCAGTTTGTCATCTTTGCTCATTAAAGATTATGTTTTGTATGATGATGCTTTGTTTCTTTTTTTTTTTAAATAAATGTTACTAAATATTTGGCGGTTAACTTAAGACATTCCATTTTTGTCAGAATGAAACCTTAATAGCCATTAAAGCTCCCCATGGCACCACTCTTGAGGTCCCTGATCCAGATGAGGTAAATTTCAGACCGTACTAAATTTGTGTTGAAGTAATTAATTTCACGCGCATCTTTCGCAATGAAACTTCTCCATGTTCTTTCAGGCTGTTGATTATCCCCAAAGGAGATACAGGATAATCCTCAGAAGCACAATGGGCCCAATAGATGTTTACCTTGTTAGGTATGCTTATTGTTTTGGCCGTTAATAATCATTTAACTCACTTATGTTTGTTACGATGGCAAATGCCAGTGGAACAAAGAGATTCCAAATTCTTTGTAGTCTATAAATGGACTGAATATTAGTGTTATTAGAATGAGATAGGTAAAAAGAAAAAATTGGTGAAAAGAGAAAAGGTGGACTTCATGCACATTGACCTATTTGGATCACTCTTTCTGTTGCTGCACAAGTGGACGATCTAAAGTCAGAACAACAACGACACTTAGTGATCGGGGAAAATGATAAAGCAAAGTAACATGGACCTTTGGTACAGCAATTAACTTGGATGCAACATAAACGATGCATAAATAAGTGGTCTCCTCCACTACCAGTGTATCCCGTGGCATATGATTACATCCATGAATATTTTCAGTACTAACTTTCGTGTTCAATAACAAATGTATTGGAGAATTGCAATATTGAAATCGCTGATCTTTCCTTCTCTGTATGCCATTTCAGTCAATTTGAGGAAAAATTTGAGGAGATCAATGGAGTCGATGTACCACCCAATCTTCCATCCAGTCCAGAGTTGAACAGGCATCCGGCAACAGTGATCACTGAGGATGCAAGGAATGACAAAGAAATGCAGGAACAAGACGGTCATAGACCTGGTTCTGATTTGAGTGCCTCACAGGACTTCGTTAGTGGGATCATGAAGATTGTTCCGTCAGATGTTGATGTAAGTATGACCTTAGTTGGTGACCTTTATTTTCTCGAGTCCTATGGATTTGCGAAGAACAGTTCAAGGACTTGTTGTAGGTGCATGATCTTATAATACCCAAAACTCAAATCGATTGTGGCATGAAGATCTTTGTACTATTTCATCTTCAAAAGTGTAATCGTAATTCTTAGTTCTCATTGAGGGCATTTTTTTCGCAGAGTGATGCTGATTATTGGCTTCTATCAAATGCTGATGTTAGCATAACAGACATGTGGAGAACAGAATGTATCCTCTTTCTGTCCTAGTCTTCATTGCACTATATGCTAGAACGGATAGGTTTAGCAATTTTTTCCCCCTTCGAATTTTAGATCAAAGGTTCTTATCTTCAATGTTTTTGGAAAATTCCTTGATGTATCTACAGCTGGAATTGAATGGAACGAACTGGACGCACTTAATGAAGATTATTGCATGCCTCAGGAGAGCGCAGCACGACCTGAGACGCCTCCAAACATGAGTCAACTGCCTTCGACGGCTAACCCTGAAGGAGGCTGAAGCTTCAAAAGCATGTATTATGTATCTAATCGAAGTCAAGAGCTCTTTCATTACTAGGAATCTATGACATCCAGACGACCCCTTTGTGTCCTCTTCACCACACCGCATGAGACTGGATCGAAGATTCGATGAAGGTGTTTTCTTAATGTTTTCGGTGAAGAAGCTGGTGCAAGGAACAAAGAGTGGAGCGCTCCAGACGGCAGATTCATTGTACAGCTAATTTACATAATTCAAGTGATCTCGTGGTTTTAGAAAAACATCTAGGAGTTATACTGAATCCATCCTTGTATATTACTCTAATTCTTGGCTTTAGTGCAACTAGCTCGTTGTGCCCTCGAGATGTTTGCCAAGCAATAAAATTGCCCTTCACGGAGACAGTTTGAGGCAATTATGTTCTCATGCAATGTTGTAAAGAAACCGAGCAATTGTTCATGTAATGGGATGAGACCTTTCACCTGGGATTTTTTTTTTTTTTAATTTTTGTTTCCCTATTGCTGTTAATGTTCTTTTCCTTCTCATATTTATTACTCGCCCTTTCTCATTCTTGCACAACGAGTCACCCACGGGATCAGGAATCCTAGGGAGCTATGTCAATCAATTCTAGCAAGGGAGGGGGAGAATCAAAAGTTCAATATTTCCTGTATCATTACTTCTGCTTTCTGCATTTACATATAAATGCCACAACGATGGAGCCTGCAGCTGGTTGATTTAGAGTACAACTATTTAAAATTATTTTCATTACTTTGTTTAAGCGTGTAAAGACGAACGTTCACATGAGAACATAAATAAAAGAAGCATATGATAGAAACAAAACAAGGTTGGATCTCAGAGCTCCTATACGAACTACTTATCCTTGTCTACTTTCTTTCCAATCCAACCAGCAACAATAGGTGTAAGAGCCACTGTTGGAGGAAACCTAATAGGAGATGCAGCCTTGTGCGCAGCATATGCCAAAGCAAAGGTTCCAACTCGCTCCCCTGTCTCATCAATTGAGATTCCCACCTAAGAAAAGACAGTTACATTATTAAATCTGTGGAAACTCAAACTTAACATTGTTTAGATTGCAATCCACGTAAGGTTCAACGTTGTACCTTATGTAACAGCGCTTGGACATCAATGCCCGCACTGATTAGTGCATAGCACAGAGCGAATGAGATCAGAGACAGAGTGATAGAGGTGGCCAGATAAGCTCCTCCATATTTTGCTAACAACTCCTTGGCTTCGTCGCCCTTTGATTTCTTCCTTTCGGGATCACCATTTCCTTCGTCTTTTGAGCTGAAAATCTGCACAAGCGACCATAATTTCTTTCAAGAAAAAGTTTACTCAACATGCCTTCGAAGTATAGCCTGAAATTTCACTCTGACCTCATCGATTAGTGAGTTTTCATTTTACCTTAAAAGGCAAAAAAACAAACCATCAATTAAGGACAAATTCTCTAGTAACCGTGACTTGAAAAATCAGCAAATGGCTGAGCGTGTATCGCATAATAGGATTTCTATACTAATTAATTCTGCAAATAAACTAGGATAAAGCTGCATCAAGGAAGCAATGCGAATTCAATTGAACAAGCAAGCAAAACTAGTTATTTGCTACTTCCTGATGTTTGTGTACGTGAAGTTCAGGTTTCCTTAATTTCCTCGGCAACTAAACCTAATCTTGCTCTGCGGTGTGCTTACAACTGATATACCCAACCAATATGCTTCAGAGTTCTAACTTACTCTAAGCTCACTGCAAATTGCATTTACTCTTACGGAAAGTTGAAAATTTTGGAAACCCTTGTACATAATCAAAGGAAAGGAGGAAATAATTGTACATAAAGAAGAATCGTCAGAAAATTCAGCGACCCGCAAACTCCGAATCAAAGTCAAACGAGCCGAAGTAGAGAAGAAATGAGAACCTTCCATAGGCCAGCTTCGAGGCCATACTTCTTGGTAATCTCCTCAGCTGAAGAGGATGGCTGAGATGGGTTTTTAAGTTCATCTGTTTTCTCTTTAACGGCTCTCACTCTGAAGCTCTTTACATGGCATTTACGTGACAGAGCATAATTGCGAAATCTGGTCGTCCCTTTGCTCAGAAAAGAAGCAGAGCAGGAGGATGGGATTAGCAAAGTGGTAGCCATTGTTGGGTCAATCAAGAAATTTTCTCCCTATTCAGAACATAGAGAGAGCTTCCTCGATAATCAGAATTGATAATGAAGATACCCAGAATAATTCGTGTGAGCTAGCTCACTTAGAGCCAGAGAAGGAGAGAGATAGAAAGAGATAAAAAAGGATAAATTGTAATCACATGACAAAAATATCAAATATTAAATTACCTGTGCATCCCAATCCCACTCTTTGCCTAAATTCTGTGGGCACCCAAATTTTTATGGCCTGGGAAGGGACGTGTAGCAGCACCTCCACTACAGTTGCTTTCCGGATTAAACAATTTAGTTCATCTAACTTTTATATATTTTTATATCTTTATTTTCTCATGTAGATTTGGATTATACAAGCGTGACAATCCGTTGTAGTTTGTAAAATAACTTACAAGTTTTAAAAGGATTATACTTCTTGTTTTAAAATTTAAATCCTCTTCAAATGTATGGAAAAAGATTAAATGAATAAAAAAAAGTTGAAAAGAGTTCGCCAAGGTGTATGAAAGAACCATAAAAATTGTACCGCAAGTAATCAGACACTATTTATGACTTATAAATAAATATAAGTAACTGAAAATTTTGCATTTGATATTGATATTAATTTTAATAAAATCTTTTTTTTTTGTTGCCAAAAATTAATAAAATCTAATGTAAACTACGCTATTGAACATTCATATGTCACACCATGCATGCACGGAGAAGTGTGTCTAATTTTTTTTTATGGAATAGAGAGTAAAACTATAAGAACCTCTGTTGTTGTTTTTTTTTTTGGGTTATTTTGGGAGTTAATTAAATTAATCACAAGTCCCCAGCTAACTCTTGGTCGATGCGTTTCATTTTTTTGGGGCACAACAGTGGATTAAACGATCCACATGGATTGCGCATCAGGGCCCATTTGTTATATCGAAGAAATGCTTTTTCGGCTCTTAAACAAGTCTAAAAAAGCCTACCAAAAAAAAAGGTCTAAAAAAATAATTCACTGAAAAGATTTCAATGCTCTTTTTTTTTTTTTTTTTGCAACGTTAGGAAAATTCTGGGTTCAAATAGAATTGTCTATGGGGAGAAATCTTTACCCTTTAATTGTTTGCAACGCTAATCAAATATTCAAAAAATAATTTATTCTTGTCAAATGGTTAGTTACATTGTAATGTATACGCAAGACACTTTAAACCGAATAATTTTAATTCGTGGTTAATATATTTAAAAAAAATGATTTGGCTCTGACCCAATTTTAAAATTAACTCTATTTTTTAGAATCACATACTTTTCTCAGGTTGAACGATTTTGCAGACTCATATCACATTATATTGAACTTTAACATCTAATGCTGATAGCCTAGGTGATTATGTATATGGCTGTGACGAACTATCTGATAGGAACGAATTAAAACAAAACATAGAAAATATATTGACCTATTTGGAGAAGGGTACGCCATTATGAAGTGGGTTGCTGTAAAGTGAAACAGCCATCAATGTGAGAAATAAAGCAAGACAAATGTGTTAGGGAAGGATCCTTTAAGATGCAATTATGCTACTTTTGCTGCCCATTACGGATCCACTTTTTAGAAGAATGTTGTTCAATTAGTTATTAATTAATCATACTAATGTTCTGCAGCAAAAATGTACCGAGAGAATCCCGTCCCTAATATACAGTGTTAATTTTGAGAAATAAAAAAAAAAATTAAGTGTGGTTAGTTAATCATGTGTGTAAAGTTACATAGATACGTCCCCGTTATGTTGATAGGAATAGCTTGTTCTGAAATGATTCATCCTTACCACGCGTCCCCCATTTTGATTGCATTCTAAACTCTAACGTATGTATATGTTACGTTAGAATTTCTCGAAACTTTCCAAACAAGTGATATACAGCCATTTGACATATGGAATCACTTGTCTCACACACAAGGGATCTAGGGCCGTGATCGGCTGATCAATTAATGCCGAGTAAAACCTGGCGGAGATATGTATAAATAATATGTTGGCTTGGAAGGCAATTCGTAGTTTCTAACTTTGTACAAACTCAGAAGTTAGTTGTGAATCAAACAACGTAATTAAGGCTCACAAATCAAAACTTCGAATACTTGTCCGTTAATTCAAAGAATCTGCTCTTGTACTTGAGATGCATTGTCATGCCAGTGGCATCACTTACGTATAGCACAACCAACAAGAATGACACAGAAATCGATGGTACCTGGATTCATCTATCCAAAGCCAAAAGAGGAATGTGATGAATGATGATGAGCGAGAGTAGGTCTTGAGGAAGCTTCATAACATCATGAATCCCTTTGTTATCCCAAATACGACACCTCAAAACTATCCAATACTGCACAATGCCTTCATAAATCTCCCAACCCCCTCCTCTCCCACCAAACCCCTCTGAAAGTGACTCTCATTCACTCTCCCACCAACACCCTCCCTCTTCATATCTTTTTCTCTGCTCCTCACTCCTCTCTCTCATTTTCTGCCTCCTCATGTCTTCCCAGAAGAGAACTCTTCTCAGAATACTCCTCACTGCAAATGGAAGCTGCGGCTGTGGCAGGCCCAAGCCCACCGACGTCTTCGAGCCCAAGCCCAAGCAAAAAAACCCGAACCCAATGGGCGGCTTCACATCTTCAACCGCCACCTCCGGCGACCGAATCTGCGCCCACTCAATCGACGAAGACGACGGGGATTTCACATCCACCACCGTGTCGGAAGCCGAGACGGAGACCCAGAGGAGCTGGAAGAATTCGAGTAACGTGATGGCGAAGCAGAGTCCGATAGTGAACAGCGTGGCGGTGGAGAAGGAGTCGGAGGATCCGTACAAGGATTTCCGGCACTCGATGCTGCAGATGATATTTGAGAAGGAGATGTACTCGGAATCCGATCTGGAGGAGCTTCTGGAAGCATTCCTGGAGCTGAACTCGCCGAGACAGCACGAGGTGATCGTGAAGGCGTACACGCAAATCTGCGAAGATGCGTTTCCAAATAATGATAATAACAAGAAGACGACGACGAACAAGAGCAAGGGGATGAGGCGTTATGGTCACGTGAGGAATCAGCCAGCGGCACGTGCGTAGGCCATTCCATGTGAAGGCATTCAATGCCGGCGTGGGAAGAAGCTGCATGCCCGCGTCACTGCCTCTCTGTATCATTCATGTACGTGGGGTTCCCTCATAAAACCATTAATGCTTCAAGCAAAGAACCAGAATTTTATATCTATGATGATTCATCTATATATATTAATCAAATCTCTCTTAGCTTCTCAAGGTAATTCTTAATCCAATATAGATATATAAATCCTGCCGATTTATTTCTTTACATATATATATATATATATGAATTTACGCAACCTCTCACATGTTTATCTATCAAACTTGCCAGCCTATTTTTTGACATCGATCCCAGTATGTCAAAGGAATTAATATATATGCAGCCTGTTTACTCGAGAGTGGTCATAGGTGATCATGTTTATTTATCAAAATATAAATAAATTGTAGCAATATTAAATTATTAGAATGATCATACTCAATTTTACCGTCTGCCAAAAAATATGGAAGTTTTAATATGACGAGAAATCAGTATATATATATATATTTCTATTATTGCTGAAAATTTTGATGGAATTAAAGCCCTAATGTATGGACTATGAAGGTAAAATTTATTAGAAGTGTGCACCAAAATGACTTTCCTTGAAAAAGCTTGTCGTTGAATTGTGGCTGAAATTCAAAGTAAACGAATGAATCCCTCTTGGGTTGATATAGAAATGTGGAACCATTGACTCGGGGAAGGACACCAGAGAAGCGTATAGGTAGCAAAGTCAAAGATTGTTACGCAATAATATTACCTTTTTAAATATTTTGGAAAAATCACCCCATAGTTTCAAGAATTCCAGCATAACAACTCTTTAACTAGTTTTAGACTAGAAAATGATAATGAGATTCCTACTACTCACTTGTCAATGAAATTCTTTGATAATTATGTTCTTTTTCAAAGACCTGAGTAGTTTTTCTTAAAAAAATTTCTTGTATTATTTAAATATACACACATATATATTAATTATTAAATGATTAGCTTTATAGACTGTTGAATGAAACAAATTACACTTTTCAGGTGTGCGTGCCGACCATGCACCACGTTCCCGATGGGAAAGGGAGGAGAGTCGTGAATTAAATGTGGCATAAGAGGGGTGAAAGAAGTGGGGCTTTGGGCAGGCAGAGCATTAACACTGGGAGTTCAATAAATTAACTTTGAAACTAATTAACGAAAAAGGCTCTTACTTACTAGTATCTTATTGTACGCACACAATTCGTTATTTATGGAACTGTATCCGTACCCACCAAAGACCCCAAAATTAAACTAGTTACAGACCTAGAGATCGTTTTGTGTGTACGTATGGGAATAAATAAGGGAGCATACCAAATTAATTAAGTTCATTTAAGCAGGCAGAGTGTTACGTTAATTTAGTTGTGAAAGATGAGTTTGAACAACGTTCCTTTTTCCCCAGGCTACAGCCACACTTCCACGCTTTCCCCCAACTTTGCTAAATATTCATTCACAAATGCCTCGTTTTCCCACCTACTTTCCTCGCCCAACTCTTTATTTATATACTCCAAACAACTACTAACTCCGGTTCAAAATACAAGCTAAATTTTATCTATTTAAGTTTATTAAGAAATAAGTTAAAATCAGTTTTAAACAATAAATATGCAAGGTATGTATTTTTTCCCCCCAAATATGCCTTTATTAATGAAAAGAATAAGTAAAAGATGCAGTAAATAAATTAAAGAAGAAAGAAAATATATAAGGGGTAAAATCGAAAAAAACTCATTAAATATTTAAACAAAAGTAAATGTTATCTTATAAAAAAACTAAGCCCCACCAACAGAGTTTAACTTATATTTTGAACCAGAGGTATATACATTTCTTCTTCTATTTTTTTGGCCCAAATTAAAACTTCAAATATCTGCCGGTAAAATCAAAACAAATAAAACTTCAAATGTCACATGAATCATGCAAACATTTTGGACTATACTATTGTTGGTTCTTACTGTTTAATTGAAGTTTAATTTTAGCTGCTGTAGTTTTAAATTGTGATCTTTTGTGTTTATAATTTCATAAGAATTTAATTTAAAGTTTAATGGTGTTGACTTTTAGTTATCATCATTAAGTATAAGGACCAGAACTAAAACTCATCAGGCGAATTTTGGTTTTTGCTATGACACTTAACAATATCAATCCGTATGAAATTATAAGAGCTAAAAACCATAATCTAAAAATAAAAGCACCAAAATTAAAATTCTATTAAACTATAAGAACCAACAATGACATTATATATTTGAGGTTTGATTTTAAAAAGTAATTTTATGCATCAATCTATTTATATAACTCTCAATTAGTTGGTGTGATGGTAAGAGAATTCATAGCCTCATTTGAGTCTGATATACTCAATAAAGATATTGTGATTGATTTTGCATAGGCTTTTTTTTAATATGTAAAGGACTTATTTGGCATACAAAATGAAATAAATTAAAAAATGTTGTGGTTCAAATTTAAGAAAACTAAAATATTGAATAATAATTTTGAAAATATCTTACTTAGGTAGAGAAAAATGAAACAAGAGCGGTAATGTGCTTGCCCCTTTAAAGGAAACAGCATGACCTTCATCTCCAATTCCCAGACATATTATTTGCCATTCCCAAAACACACAAAACAATATATTACTCTCTCATATTTTTATTATAAGTTTCAAATAACTAATTTGCAGATAATAACTAATTAGTTAAAAACAATAAATAGGTTAAAAATATATTTTTATTTTTAAATATGACCTTATAATAAATGAGAAAAAGAGAATGTGTTGAGAAAATATAATGAGAGATTATGGCAAGGAGAGAGAATAAATAATTAGAGGCCAAATTAAAAAAATATATTAAATATTAAGATAAATTTTAAATTAAAGCTTATAAAATTAACCTGCACTTGTTCTTAAATTTAAAGCTTATAAATAGAGAATAAAAGAAACTTAGTATTTGGCAGTTTTTTATTTTTATTTTTTTACCAGCATTGATATATCAACTTCGAACGCGGATCCAATCACCTTTGTATATACTACCCTACTATTAGAATTTTGAATTGTCTTTACTAAACGATTAAATATATATTATAATAGATTGTACTTTAATATCAGTATGATTAGTGATCACAGACCAATCAGGAGGACTCCAGTACAAAATTACTAAAATGGAAGATAAAATTGTAATTTCAGGCATTAAACTCTAAAATTGATTGCGAAGTCCTGGAGCATGAAAATGCGAGTAGATTTCCTTTTTCATTCCCCAGCGCGTGTATATCATTGATAGTAGAGCTGGTAAAACGGGCCAACCCGCGGCAGGTTGTGGGTTATGCGGTGCGGGCTCAAAAGGCCCGTTTTCTGGCGGCCCGCCAAGGTGGGTTGGCGGGCCAACCCATCACCCGCCAGAATTTTTATTTTTTTTCTTGCCTTTTTTTTAATTTTTCTTAATTTTTAAATGTTAGCAGTTATATATAATACAAAATAAAATACTAGAAATGATATAAATATTACAAACATCCAAATAAAATTACAACACAATAAAATACAAATAGTATATGATTGTCCAATTTTCCAACATGATAATACACAAGTTCACACTTTTTTTTTCAATGAAATCAATGAGCAATACTGAATAACCTTTTTTATCTAATATTTCTAATGACAATAAAGTTTGAAGTAAAAATTTGCTTTACTTTTGCCTTTGTTATCTTTTTTTTTATAAAAAAAATAGGTGGGTTAACCCGCGGTTGGCCCGCAGGTTGGCAGGCCAACCCGCCGCGGGTTAGGGTTATGACGGTGCGGGTTATGTTTTCAAGGTAGTGGCGGGTTGGCTTTTGGCCAACCCTAACCCGTCATTTTTGACGGGTTGGACCCGCGGGTTCACCCATATTACCGGTTCTAATTGATAGGGCAACTTGAACAGATGGATAATGGTCTACCCTACTGTTTGAAGCAAAAATATAAAACTTTTGAATGCCTTCAAAATAATCTCGAAACTTGCCATGACCTTTTTCATGAATATAAATTCTGAATAACAAATGTTGGGTGCCAATTATTTCTGACTCACATGATTCCAATTCTATTCAAATCCAAAACGTTTTTTTCTTTTGGGGATATTGACCGACATAGAACAGTCTCATAATAAATACTACCTTCAGTTTTAAATGTAAGAGCTGGTTAACTAATTTAAAAAAAATAAGTTAAGTTAGTTATTTGTAATAAATAAGTACTATATTTCCTAAAATATCCTTTCTAATCAAGTATATTAACTAGTACTATCATTATTTAAAAGACTATCTTGAAAAAAAAATAGGGAAATTAATCTTTTGGTCCCTAGAGTTTTCACTCATTTGTAATTTAGTCCTTTTACTTTGACATGGTACAACTCAATCCTTTTAGTTTTAACTCAGTTATAACTCAGTCTTTGAAGTTTGACTAGCTGTAACTCGGTCCCTATAGTTTTGTCTATTTTATAATTTAGTCCTTGTGTTTTTGAAAAGTAAAATTATATATCTAATAAAAGAGGGACTAAATTATAAAATGGTTAAAATTATAGGGACTGAGTTGCAGTGAGTCAAATTTCAAGGACCGAGTTACAACCGAGTCAAAATTAAAGGAACTGAGTTGCACTAAATCAAAGTGTAGGGACTGAGTTACAAATGAGTGAAAACTATAGGGACCTAAAAGATTAATTTTTCCAACAAAAATATATAAATATGAGAGACAAAGTAGATTGGGTTCTTATATGTAGGATTAAAATAAAAGTCAAATGAAGATATTTTAAGAAAGAAAATACCTATTTATTATAAAACTAATTTAACTTATTTTCTTAATTTTTTTAAATTAATCAATTAGTTTTTATATTTAGAACCGGAGGTTGTAGTTAATCCCAGCTGACATATAACGAGACTGCTAACAATTCCCATATTACGGCGATACGGGCTGCTTCAGATTCAACTCTCTGATTATGTGTTGCAGTATCCTATCCCTTTGACTGACCCTCTCTAACAAATATGAATCCTAACTCAAAATGATTATCTTCTTTGAAAGTTGAAACCGTCAAATTCACCTCCCCCTTACGTTTGTTATATTTCGCCACCGTTTTCAAATTTGTTTTTTGGGTAATAGCCAACGTTTTTAATTCTAAAACGATTCCCTCCCGAGCCCTGAAGAGCAATAGCCCAGCATCACTCCCTGCCACGCAATCAAATTTGTTTTCTTGTAATTTTAATGCATGTAAATTGTTCTTGTTTCCCACCTGCACACACACATATTATAAATTTATTATTTTTATCTTTAGATAATATGGACAAAATGGACAAATGGAGTATCATTTATCATAAATAAGAAAATGTAATTTGGGAGACCTCAACCGGCCCCTGGTTTTCTAGCTCAATTTGAAGTGGATTCAGATTTTCAGAATTTAGTGGATAAATTTATATTAGTATATATAAATAAACCAAACATTTAAAAAATAGATTAAATGGTTTCTCTTTGTATATAGTTTCCAGAAAAGGTCTGAGAGGAAAGAGACTCCCCTTTCCTTCTTAAATAAGTTTAAAAAGGAGGCCAAAAAAGGTAAACAACATATTTGGATAAAAACAAAAAAGTAACAACATATATTTGCCCCTCCCTGTCTTTTTTTTCCCCCAAAAATGTTATTGCCTAGTAACATCTTTGCTTTTTCAAAATAAATATTTTTCATGCACGCATCAAAAAATGGCCAAAAGCAAAGAAGGAAAAAACCGTGGATTCTGGATAGGCTTATATTCTCTCTTTTTATTCCTGTGGATTGTGTTTATCTACAACAGTATATCATCATTTCTCTTTTCAAAAAAGAAAAGCAGCACTAGTAACAATTGTTATATCGATTCAAAATTATAAGAATTTCTTTTCAAAAAATATATTTAAAATATAAATTAGCTAAAAATACTATATAAAAGTATATGCTACCAGCTGTCTCTCAATTGTTAGTATCTAATTTACTTAGCACCATTTTGTTTGGGGGTCGATGTCAATGAGAACTCCCAGGATCAGTTACAGGGAAGTGGATCAACGGTTCCCAGAACCGGACAATCGCAGATTCCTACAATTGACGGTTTCTCTGCTAATTCCCATCTACTCCTCCGGTCCTAATTATAAGACCCAATTGACTTATTTGAAGAGATTAAGAAAGTAAGTTAAGTTGGTTATTTATAATAAATAAGTGTTGTCATTCTAAAATATCCTTGCTAATTAAGTATATTGGCTAAAACTATCATTATTATAAGGATTATCTTGGAAAAAAATGCATAAATATAAGAGACAAAATGGATTGGGTCTTATAATTAAGACCAAATAAAAAGTCAAATTGGGTCTTATAATAAAGATCGGAGGAGTATTTCTTTTTCTTAATGACCAACTTGCTGGCCTGAAACCAATTTGACCGTTCTTTTTAGGCCAGGCCGACTGATCAAATTATTCGTTCGGAATTCCTATTTCAATTTTCAAAGCAGAGGAAAGATTTTTTAATTGAACAAATAAAATAATAAACCAATTATTTTTTTATATATTTTTAATTAACATTTCACCTCTAATCCATACAAAACGCCGGCATAATTCTCCGGTCCGTCCTTTACAAAAAATATATCCCTCATTCTCTGAAAGGCGTGCCACGTCAGCAAGCTGTCCGACCCGGCTTGATGGCACTTCCCCACAGCCCGGTTCACATTGAGGGTCCTGGCCACCCGGTCCAACCCCCCGTACAGGCTCTTGCAGAACCGCATCATGTGCTTGATATCATAAACATTATTTCCGAAAAACACCCTCAACAATCTCAAGAATTCCTTCACCCCCTTCGGCAAGCTCCGTCGTGTCAGGATCTTTACCAGGTACCCGAAATCATATGCGCTGTGGAACGTCACCCAACTCACAGACTCGTTGCAGACGAGCCCCGACGACATCATCAACTCCGCGAACCGGGCCGAGTCGACTCCGTCCTCGACGTTTCTCTGGAAGTCGATCCCCTGCCGGCGCAGCAAGTCGATGGAATCAGGGGCGAAGGAGTCACGCGCCAGGTCGAAGTCGCAGAAGTTGAACTCCCAGATGAAGCGGTTCTCGGATCCGAGGTCGGGAAGGTTGCCATCAGCATCGGAGAGGGTGAGGCCGACTTGGATGAGATTCAAGGCGTCAACGTTGGCCTTCAAGAGGCGGTAGTGATCGGTGGGAAGGAGCTGGCGGTGGTGGTAAGGAATAGCGGGGTCGACCTGAGGGCGGAAGATGACGCCGGGGAATTCTGTGTCCATGGAGATAAAAGGGTAGCGATCGATCAATTCGCGGATGAGTCGGAATTCAGCATCGAGATTAGAGGCCCATACTTCACGGATCTGGATGGGCTTCGATTTCAGATCTTCAGTGACCATGGTGAGCAAGCAGGGCGGCGATGATGAGTGATGTTGAAGGGAAGAAGGAGAAGGAAGAGAAGGAGAGGCTGAAGAAAATCAGGGAGGTGGGATTCCGATGGTGAGGGTTGCTACGCACAAGAGAGAAAAGAAGGGGAGGGTTTTTATACGAAGGCGGGGAAGGGGAAGAAGATGTTGCTTGGAAAGTGGGGAAGAGAGGAGGCGTGATAGGAAGTGTAGAGCGAATAGGGGCAAGAAAAGTGGGTTGTGAAACGTGAGTGTAAACTGACCAAGTTCAACGCGTCCAGCAATTTTGACTCCACTCTGAGCAAACGCATGTTCAGAGTCCAATCACGGACCCAGTCTATGATGGCCTCCTCCGCTCTCATTCATTATTAATTAATTAATCTTCACCCTCCTTCATTTTTTAATCCATTAATTACCTACTTAATCCGGGTTTTTTAATCTTTGGGAATATCCGTCTTTCCCCAAAGCAATTATTTATATAACGTAACAGTTTTCCGACACACGTATATAATACACCCGCTTTTTCCCAATTTCTAAGAAACATCCCCTTGGCTTTACTAATCATGTTTACAAATTCCCCCCAAAACCGGATGTGATGTATGAACAATAACGAAATAAGGAAGACTGAATTAATACACATCCAAACCCTCAGTGTTTAAAAGCTATCAATTCACTGTTACCAAAGACAAGACAGGTGTTAAAGGGACTTGAATTTGTGGACAATTCCTTCTGGCCAAGTGAAAAAAAAAAAAAAACAATTAATAGTTGCTTGATTTCAGTGATAATTCGCCTTCCTTATATCACCTATTTGAAGATTCTTTCCAATAACTAACATACCTTGTACCATACCATCCCCAGAATTATATAAAATTACCTTAACAAGCAGACTACTGTTAGTCGTTGTTTTTAGCTAATAAAATACAGACTGTCAACTGCTTTTACACGATATTACCAGTTAACTACTTTGTTAGATATGAAAATTCATTAGATTTGTTGGAATTTATAGTCTAGCTGACACCAGGCACCCCTCTCAGTACATTCCTAAATATGAAGTTGTACGAGTTTCAATAGAGTGTAAAGAACGCGGGGTTTATAAGTTTTTATAGGAAGGCGAGAGCCTACATAGGTTTCTATATGGTGTATATTTTTAAAAATTTCATTTAAAATTATATTGATATATTCTTTCCGTATGAAAATACAAATATTTTTTTTTGGAATTAAAATAAATGCCTGCATGATTTTAATAAAATTAATGTATATAACTTTCTTTCTTGAGGTAGAAAATTGTTATGATAATAGCAATATATGTATGCAAAGAGGCTGTGGATAACATAAGAGCAGAGAATGTCCTGAGATTTACGAATCGGAGGAGGAAAACAGAAGAGACGATAAGACGCCCCACCAGCGGTGTAAGTAACCTCTAGGTGCGGAGTCTTAAAAACAGGTTTCCTTTTTTTGGGAAAAAAAAAGGGAGCAGGGCTGAGGAATGATTAGGAAGCAGTTGGCGAGGAGTGGGGAATTTGGCAGCATGATTGATCGTGATGATTAGGATGTTAATTAGGCCGTGAGAGAGGCATCAAACGCGTGCTCTTACAGCTAACTTTTATTATTAACACTGTCTTTTATTTTTAATATAAGAATTTGTTTAATATTTAATTTGATTCTAAATATAAGATCCTAATTCATTTTATTTTTATATTTATCTATTTTTTAGGTGGTCATTGCAGTAATATAAATGTTAAATATTCCATCAAATAGTAATTCTAATCAATACACATAATTAGTAAAGATATTTTAAAAAAAACAGTTATCTATTTAATATAAATAACTAACTCAACAAATATTTTTATTTATTTAAATTATTTAACTAAGTACGGAGATATTATTTAATAATTCCGCACTCACTTGTCAGCATGTGTGCGTCAATTAGTAGAGCTATCTTCCGCAGTCCAGAGTCCAGACGGCGCTCCAGTGTTGACCAAATTACCTGCACCACCACTTCCGCTTTGAACTTTCAACACACTGCCTTCAAAGTTCTATATATCTTCAGAAATTTAAACAAATTTAACAATTTCCACTATTCCTGAAAAGTATACAGTTTTCATATAAAATAATTAACTAATTTCATTTTTAATCTTGAAAAAAATGTAATTAGATTTTATTTAAAGATAAATAGTTGCATAGGAATGAATGCGTGGTGCTA